>NC_054054.1:115496101-115651679 GCF_017639655.2 Falco naumanni
GCTCCATGGTTGCCCTGAGAGTTTAAACCCTCCTGGGCCAGGCATCGGGTGTGATCTGCTGAAGGACCGTGGGATTTGGCCGCAGGATAACCTGAGCTCCTCCATGTTAAACAAGGCAAGCCAGGAAGGTGTAGTAACCACGTGAGCAGCCGTTTGCTCCTCCTGGGTGCTTCCAGCTCCTCTCCTTGCTCCCCCTTGCCTGCTACACCGCTTCCCGTCCCCTCGCCTTCTCATGACCCTCAGCATCACCCCCAGACAGGAGTCACGCCAGTGATTCACACTGTCACCAGTTGGTTACACAGACCCACCCCTCCAGCCAGGCTCTCAGCAGAGCTTCTCTCCCCACAGCTTGGTCTCCTTCCAACAGTCCAGTCCTTCCCGGGGGGAATGGGAGATGGATGGGAGGTGGCTGCAGTGCCTGCGACATTCACCGCCATGCCACCAGCAGTTCTCATGGCAACTGCAGCCCTGTGTCCCCAGGAGCAGGGACCCGCATCCCCCCCATGCCCTGACCCCTCGTCTTTGACCTTGCTGCGGTTGCGACACCCGTGTGCCGTGATGAACTGCTCCCTGCCCGCATTATTGTTACCGTCTTGCAGCAGCAACATCTGGTTTGCAAACCTGTGCAATATGCCAGCAAAATTAAACTCATCTATCAAAAAAGCAACAATGAAAAGCCAACAACAGCTAAAAAACCCAATAACAACCAAACCCCAGGCTGAGTCGTTACGTTACAAATGAGGCAGCGAGGACTGACCCTTCCTAAAGCAATTCTTTCTGTTTGCAACCACATTACATAGAGGCTGAGCAGACACGGTCCTAGAGAACCCAAATCTTTGCTGGTCTTTGCTGAGAGTTTCTGTTTGGGCAAAACTCCATGAATTTGGGACATTCAAGCTGGAGATGAAACAAGCTGAAGGGTATGAGAGAGCATCTTGTGCATCCTGAAGGATGTGAAGACATAAAGGCGATCGCTGCTGACACTAAGGGTGGCCTCTGCCAAGCGGGGACATAATTCTGTGGTGGAATTTGCCATCACCTGATGCTGCAAAGGCCAAAATTATAAATGGTTCAGCAACAGACCAGCCAGATTCATGGTGGACGAAATAAATTGGTGGCAATGAAATGTAAGAGTCCCAGAGCCACTTTCAGCCACAGGGAGCCTCCAGCCTTGATTGCCCTCAACTGGGAGGCGATAACAGGAGAATGAGCCCTAAAACCCATCAGCTTTCATACACATAGCTGTGAATACTGGTACCAGGCACCGTGTGGAAAGAGGTACTGGGCGGGGTGGCTCTTTACTCTGGCCCGGTGCAGCTGGTCATAAGGTGATTTTGCTCAGTGCAACCTCACGAATCACCTTTTCCCCCTGTGTGTACCAAGCCCACATTTCTCAGCTGTGGTGGCGTTGCCCTCTGCTTTGGAAACCCTGTGATGACTGAGTCATCTGGAAGCACCTGAACCCCCGAGAGGGTGAAGGAACCAGGTCGAGCCCCCTTCCCCACCGCCTGCCAGCTCGCTCCCCGGCTGGTCCCTGCCCCTATAACACAGCAACTGCAAGTCGCTGTTGAGCAAGAGCAGGAGCTGCTGAACCGGCAGCAGGGCAAGGGCACGCTGACTGCTGTTTGTGTTTTGATAAGTGTTGAAATCTCCGCTGTGTCTTCCCAAGGAGGAGATTAACCCCTTTCATGGCGAGGCTGCAACACACAAAAGCTTTCTTCAGCGCCCAGGAATGAGCACGCACCTCCGCTGCCAGGGCTGGCGGGCAGGGACACGCCAGGAGCCACAGGGAATGTGCTACCACAGCTTTTGGGAGATTAATTAATTACAAAGGGCATCTTTCATGGACATAAACAGTTGCCTGGAGGCCTCCTTGGACTAATGGCATCTGGATTTTATTGCAAAAGAGCCACTTGAAAAGACAAGAACCACAAAAATGTTTTTGGCAAGAACAGCCACCAGCGAGCCCTGCCAGAATAAATGGATTCTGTTATTTTAATTTTAGTAGAGCTTGGAGCTTTATTTAATTACTTAATAGGGGAGGAAGACTTTCCTCAAAGGGAGCATTTCGGCTATGCATGCATATTCATATCTGGCCTTTTCCAGGTCCACACTTTCTTCCCAGCAGTGGCATCTGAGACGGCTGTTCTGTGTCCGGCCAAAGCCCTGGAGGCAGCTGATGGGGCTACTGCTCACAGGGGGCTTGTGGCCCCTTCCCCACGCCAATGGGCTTCGCAGGACTTCACTTTGGCAATGCAACGGTTTGGATTTGCCTTCCCTCGGAGCTGCTGCAGCAAACCCTCCAGCCCCAGGCCAGCTGCAGGGCTGGCTGCCCCGGAGGGCTGGGCTGGGGGGCGATGCTGTGCAGGGGCTGAGCACCAGGTGGTTACAGGTCCCAGCAATGCACATGGTGCTGCTCTGGGATTTCCTGATGCACCCTGGTGTGTCAGTCCTTGACATCAGCACTTTAGTGCTGGGGTCACATTAAGACACCCCAGTAACAGGCTGCCAACCCTCAGACACTCCTGGTGCGGGGTTTGATCGCTGCTGACGTGTTTATTATGGCTTTTGTAGCCCTTTATGGACTGTACAATGATGCCTTTAAAACACTTGACTTTTCAGTTTCCCAGGGCAAGCAGGGTGTTGGCTCGACCCCCATCCTGGAGACCAGAGTCCACAGAGATGTCACCTGATCTCGAGTCCCTGTTCTTAGCGAGAGCACAACTCCGAGGAAGAAAGCATCACTTCATGTCAAGAAGCCAGAATAACATATCAGGCTCCCTCCTTACAAGACTAAGCACCTAAGGTTTGTGTTTCTGGAAATTCAGCTCGGAGGAACGGATGCAATGGTACATGTTGCTGGTGGTTGCTGCCAGCCCATGCTGGGTACCCACCTCGGCTCCATCAGGGGCCAGAAAATGGGTTCAAACAGCTGGTTTGCCTCAGTTGACCTGTGCTGCTGTCCCACCAACTCGAAGCAGCATGAGAAGCTGGTGATTACCAAGAAAACAAACACCGGTTGTTCCAGAAATGTGATTTTTGGGATGGGACAGCCTGTTTCATGTAGGAAGAACAGCCCTGTGCTGCTGTTTCCCATAGAGGTGGGAACAGCACTTGGTCATTGGATCCAGAAAACTCGAGGCGTGTTTGCTGTTGGAAGTACAGCTGCTGCTTTGCTCCCAGCTAGACCAAGCCATGTCCTGCTCAGGACCTCCTGGGCTCCTTGGCAGCATGTGAGCCATTAAAAGCAGCTGTGGCTGGACTTGCTGCAAACCTTTCCCACATAAATCTAGTCCAGATCTCTCTTGAAAGGAGGCTGACGTCGGCAGATAAGGGCAGCTCTTCACAAGGCCTCATGCCGTCGCAACACAGAGCGGTAATAAAGCTGCTGCAATTACAGCGATCGGCCCCACATGCTCCCTGGCCTCTAGTGAAGCCTGCCCCAGTCATGTGCATCTTCTCTTAGCCCCAGAAGGCGAGTTCCTTCTCCCTGGCAGTCCTAGTATGACCTTTTAAAAATCATCAGCCTGTCAGAGCCCGGGCAGTCAGGCTGGATGGATTGAAAGGATCATCCAGAATAAGGTGCGCCAAGCCTGATGCCCTGGGGAGGAAGGATGGTGTCATCCCCCCACCCCATGCTCCCAGGGTCAGCACTGACCTGTACCAAAGCAGCACCTCAGCTGCACACCCTTCTGCGTCTGAGTGCACGGCCAGGTCTAGCTCAAGCTCACCTGCAGCAGCAAAGCGAGTTTGTGCACTGCCTGAAATGGCAAATGGCAATTGCAATATAACCAAGGAGGAGGAGGAGGATGCAGAGAGAGGGTTTGAACCAGCTCTGGGGTTTGCAGCTTGCACCTTGCAGCAATGCAGCTCCTTGTTGCTGGAGCAGCAAACAAGAAAGATCAGTCCCTGCTCACCAAAACCTGATGACATGGTCCCAGTGCCAGCAAACTGGGGGTGGCTGAGATGTGGGCACACGCTCACCCCGACAGCCTCTGCTGTGCTGGGTCAGTCACGGCTTCACTTGGTGCAGGAGGGGCAAGCAGAGCGGGTCTGCAAGCACCCCAGCAAACACGGCAGAGGTATAGCCTGAAAGTGCAAAACCACCATCAGCCAAGTGCTGAGATACAGAAAAGCCCACAGCTGGGGCATAGGCATGGCAGCGGCAGCTCGGGGACACTGTTTGTGTCCCTGCACCCCTCTAGCATGCTGCTGGGCCAGCGCAGTGCTCTCCCCAGCTGTTTGCAGCAGCAGCAGTGGCAGCGAAGGGAGAGCTGCTGCTGCAGAGCCCCCTTCTCCGCACACCAATGTTTCCCCTTATCTCTGGCTGCAGTCCCACTGACCTGGCCGCAGCCCCGAAAGGGCACGCAGGCCGGGAGCTATCCGCTGGATAAAGGATGGGAGTGAAGCAGAAACATGAAGCTGGAGACGCACACAGCCTGTTTACACAGAGACGGGCTTTCCCAAAGGTGCTGGTGACTTCAGCTATCGGGACCTTTCCATTACACACCCTGCAAGTTGCAGCAGGGTTATGTGACACAGCAGAAAGACACTGCTTACACCTGCACTGCACCCCAAGACGCCTTCCCTGGCCAGCCTGGGCTTGGAGGTCCCTTGTTTCAGCCTCCAGGTGCTTTTTCTTTCTTTGCCACTAGCCTGAGCCACTGGTCCAAGCAGTGGGATACATACAATGCAACCGTGGGAAAAGAAAACCCCCAGGCAGGTATTAGAGCATCCAAGGAACCTCCCTCTTTCCACGGCTTGAGATGAGTTGTCAATGAACATGACAATAAACACCTGAGACCGATCTTCAAAGAAAAAAAATCTGCCCTCTGTTACTTTTTGCCCTGCTCAGCTTAAAGCAGCTGCAGTTTGGTTCTGCTCCAGCTCCAACGGCCGGGTTCTGGCTGGGATTTTGGAACGCCCCAGCCCGCAGCAGCAGTGGGAAAGGAAGTCCCGGTGGTGGCAAGGGCTGTTTTTAAGGAAGTGCCACCAAAGAGGTCATCATAGGAAAACGTATCAAAGAAATGCTGCTCTTTCCAAAAGAGCCCAACAGTTCTGCAATCAGCTGTGGGACCCTGAGTCCCACAGAAGAGCCTTTCCGGCAAGGAAGAGCCAAATCTGCTCCCAGAAATGTCACACGGGGTCATGGTGAGGGTCGGACACTCTCCCACCAGCAAACACCCGTCCTGAGTTCTGCCTTTGCAGCGCAAAGTGACAGCATGGTTAACAATTCAGTTGGCTTGTTCGTGCAGGATTATCTGGTCTTTGTGTATGGGAGGAAGGGGAGAAGGAGGAAAAATACCTTCCTGTCATCTCTGGGAGCCAGCAAGGCTCGAGGGAAACCCCCTCCTCCATCAGCCACCTGAAACACCAGGCAGAGCTGAAGGTGAGATGGGCACTGGCACCCTGTGCCCTGCAGTCCCACTTGGCAGCATCTCTCTGCCTCTCTCCCTTGTGTGCAGCCTTCTAGATGTGACTGGCATGATGGTGGGTGCTGTGGCAGGGCTAGGAGAGCAGCACAGAGAGGGAAAATAAACTGCTGGGGGGGGCTCTGTGTGTGTGTGCTTATTTCCCCTCTCACTTCCCTACAGAAATGCTGCCAGAATTTGCCTCCAGGGAGGGGCCAGACACCATGGTGATGGGCATGTAACACAGCTGGCCATCCTGGGGAAACATGGAGCCTTCTCCAGCACGAAGTTATTGAATGAGGAGGATGGGGAAACTGAGGCACAGCAATCACTGTGCTTTGATGCAGCCTCATTCCCCCGAAGTGGCGGGCATTGCTCCCTCTGCTACTGCACCCACCAGCAAGTTGTCTTCTCCTCCCCCTACCACTATTTCTCTTTTTCTTCTAAATTATTTTTAGTGACTCTACAACAGAAATGTATTAAGAAACATCAAAACCCGCTACCACAAGCACTTGCCTTTCCCCACCCTGGAGCCCGTGCTCCCAGAAGTACCATCACAGTATGAACAGGAGATGATTGAAAACAAAGAGTGATAGCTTGATGTAACCAGTAGTGTGTACATATATATAAAATTTAAAAATGCTGCCTAAAGAGGTGGATTTGTCCCTCCTATGAGGCCAGTGTCTCAACCCAGGGGCTGTGCTGCCCTGGCAGCTCTGGCAAGCCCTAAATTTGCTTTAATGAGCTGCGAGGGAACGTCGGAATTAGTTGTGCCTATCACTTCGCCTTCCTTTAGATGTCAGGTGAAATCAATAAATGGAAAGATGCATTTCAGGAACCTGATAAAAATTAAAAAACAAAACAGAAAACAACAACAAAACTGCAAGAAAAGCTGTGGGACTGAGGAAGCTGAAAAGAGAGCAAGAGGCAAGGAAAAAGGAAAATCACTCATTGTGTTGCTAGATGTAAAATCCATGCCAACTGACATTGATATCAAAAAGGACACCCTTGCCATTGGTTTTAATGGAGAATGGATTGGTCTGAGGATGGAGCAAAATAAGAGGCAGGAATAGCCCTGGGAGAGGACAACAGGGGTCATGGATCTCTTCCACCTCTACCCATCCTGCTGCCAAGGCATGTTCTCTGGGCGAAGGCAGCACTCAGGGAAATCGCGGTGTTACTGGGGGGACCTACAGCACAACCATCATCTCCCAGAGGACACCTGCAACCTCGCGAAGCAACTGTGGTAGAGTCAGGGGCCTTGGGTTTTCTCGTGGCTCTGCTCTTCTGTCCCCACTGAACCACTGCGATCCATGCAGGATGAGTGCATCACCTGCTGGGATAGTCCTGGTCTGTCCCCTGGGCCGTGGTTGGAAAGCCATCCAGCAGGACTGCTTCATTTCTGTGAGCAGGTAATGGTCCCTGGGTTATTTGCTCCCCGAGACATGCAAAGGAGGCTCCTGCCACCCCCGCACCCTCCCCCTGCCCAGCTCCGCCAGGTCCCTCCCAGGACACAGGTTTTTTACTATCCCAAATACTCCAGAGCAGTTTTTTTAATTTAAAAATTCAAAGCATACATGAAAACAGGGCTTCCTTGCATTGGGCTGTGCTGGGATGAAAGGGCAGGTCGCAAAGCACACAGGGCATATCGTCACTTTTAGGCACTTTGGAAATACCCCAAACCCCACAGCTGGCGGCAGGAGCTGGCCCTGAGCGCAGGCACCATCACAGGGTGCAGGGACAGTCACTGCTGGGTGCTGTGGGCACAGCCCTGCCCATAGGCATCACTGCAGGGGACAGACGCAGCACACCATTAATGTGCCACTGTCCCCAACACAAGGCTCTGGCAGACGGGGCCTCCCCTGCCCCCACCCCACCGATCTGACTGCTCTGCACTTGCTGCTGCCGCAAGGTTCGCGGCATCGGGAGCTCCCAGGCTCATCCTTCCAGCGGATGCTGGCGTTTATTTGACCAAGTCTCAGTATTTATGTATCTCATTACATCTGCAGCCCGTAGCATCTGTTTCCACACTGTATCTGTCAAGTAGCATCTTATCAGCGGAGCTGCCTTCCCGGCCCTTCCTCCTCTCCTTCCAATTAAGCTCCCTCTGAAGTTTAGGAGATGGCTGACAGCCCAACACAGGATGCAGCCAGCACCCGTGGTGCAACCCTCCACCTAAACTCCAGCCCGCAGGACCACAGGGACCCCCAGATGTCTGCCCTGTCCCTATCCAGACCCCCAGAAGCAGCCAAAGCCAGTCGTCCCACTCCCAAACCCAGCACGCGGGGTCTGTCCAGGGCAGGGTGAGAGAGAGGGACAAGGCAGGTGGTATGCCCACCCCGAAGGCACCCTGGCAAATGCACCTGCGAATCCACCCAAGGGCTGTGCCAGCCTCTCAGGGGTCCTCAGCAGACACCCCCTGCCCAGTTGCACCCCCGCTGCATGCCAAGCACCCCGGGCAGCTCTGCTCCCGGCCACCAGTGGGTTTAACCACTTCAGCATTTAAGAGAAAACACTCCAGCAACCTCACTGCCTCCAAAACAGGGACTTGGACATGGAGCTCCCAGCGTCACATTCAGGGGGCTAACAGCCAGCGTCACCCCGTCCCGAGGCCACAGCCAGGAAGCCTTCTCCTTCCTGAGGAGCTGGGAAACCCATCAAAGAAATGCCACGGAGAAAACAGCTTGTCTGCACGGGCTATTGCTGATAGCTCCGCAGGTGGATGCTCCCTTTCCGGATCTCAGGGCCATGACCTTGTTCAGGAAGAGCAGGAACAATCCCAGGCCCAGGGCAGGGCAGCGGAGCCCCGCGGACCCCAGGAGGAGGTGGCCCAGCAGGAAGCAGCAGTGTCCCCAAGATAAGGGGCTCATTCTGCCCCCGAGACCTCCGCACGAGCAGGCACATGCCAACATCACATCAGCTTCCCCAGCCCCGGCGCGATGGGGCTGTTGGGTGCTTCAAAGGGGCAGGGCGGCATTTGCACACCAAGAGGGTCTTTGCTTAACAGCACCATCCCCCTGCTGTGCTTTCGGTGCTCAGCTCCTGCCTCTCTGTCCCGTCTCCCCCCCCAGGAAGGGAGGTTGCACTGATTTGAGCTAATTACAGCATGCAAGCCCTCTGCCTAATTGCTCTGATTAATTATTGATGGTAGAGCTGCTGCTTTGCGGGCAGCAGGTAAGCGGGGACCCCTGTGCTCAGGGAGGTGCCTGGTGGCCACCTGGCCCCAGGTGAAGGCAATGCCAGTGACAAGAGGCGATGCTGCTGTCCTGGCACCCTGTGATCAGTTTGGGAGAAAGAGCTGTGCCGAGAGGCTCTCGAAAATCTGCTGTGCTGGGAAGCACATCTGGGCATCTCCCAGAGACCACCAGTGCCTAAGTGCTATCGACAAGCAGAAACTCTCTGATGCCATTAGCCGTGCAAGCCATTGATTTTCTTTGCTGGAACAAGAAACTCATCAGAGCTGAGGCAATCATGGGTGGCACTGCCGCTTCCTCCGGGCTGACCAGCTGGGGTTTGCAAAAGGGGCGTTTTGTAGTTGTTTTCTTTCCAACGGCTAAAAAGCCAAGTCACCGTGGCACATTTCTGCATTCATCTGGGAATATGCTGAGTCCTGCCTGGTGGCATTGCTGGTAAATCCCAGTCATCTGTCTACCAGGAGAAGATGAAGAGCTCCAGAGCCCTTAACCACAGCCACCTTTACCACATCTCCATCCTTTGTACCGGACTGGAGACACCACCAGGCGTCATCTAAAGGAGCTTTCTCTGCTGGGGTCGGGGATGGGTTCATCAACCATCTCTGCCACCATGGAGTCCTGCAGTGGTTCCCCCTCAGCCTGCCACGAGCCTGATCCTTAACCCAGTCTTAGTGCTCCTCTCCAGGCACTCCAGCAGCTTCAGTTCTGCGATGTGCCATGCAACGGGGAGTGCAAACCCTGCCCTTCCTCCTCAGATCTGGACCCAGCACGCATCACCTCCAGCAGTGGCCACATGCATTTTTTGATCCCCCCATGTTTTTACACCCCAGTGGCCTCTCCAGCACCATGTACCTTCCCCAGCAAGAGCTTAACCCCAGCAGTTGCTGGGGCTCCAGGCATAAGGCACGAGCTGTTTGCCAACTCCCTGCAGCACCAGTTAATTCTTACAGGGGCGGAAATCAGGCCCACAGTGATTTCATCGTATTTCCAATGTAGCTCCCAAATGAAAAGTGATTCCTCATTTCCCGATGCATTTGCTTGGGTAAATTCAGGCTTCTGGTGGCTGGCTCTGTTGGCTTTTTGGTGCTGTTTTTTATTGTAACTGTTGGCTCTTAATGAAAATAGACACTACTTCTGCTATCTTCCACAGATGCCTCTATTATTCCGCAACCTGCCGATTCCCTTCTACGCTGTATTATGCCAAAGGAGGATTTTCCAGCTGAGATGATGGGCACAATCCTTTCACAGCCTTGCACCCAGCCTTTCTCCCTTGCAAGTGCACGAAGTGCAAATCAAGCGCTGCCAGTCCCGCTCCCACCACGCACGGCAGTATGTCACCGCTGGAGGTGGATGGCAGAGGACAGTCAGTGCATGGCTGGAAATTAATCCTATGAGCCCAGCGTTCACCCAAAGCAGAGGTTTGCTGAGAAGCGTGTGCCCGTCTGCCCGCTGCAGGGCTGTGCCACGGGGAAGGAGCTCACAGCCACTTTCCGTCACAGAAGGGTGCAGGGGAGTCACAGCCTTCAGAGGGACTGGCACAGCCTTCAGCCTGGACCTCCGCCTCTGCCTCCCCAGTTAGGGTGTTAAAATACCCAGTTTGGGGCCTGCATCACAATTCTGAATGTGCACTGCATTTTTTGCTCTTATTAAAGATGTGCTGGTCTTTATCCCTGGCTGGTACATGAACAGTGCAGGAGATGGCTTGTGCTCTGAAAAGCCTAGAGAGTAAAGAGAAAAGGCTGAGAGATGAGAAAAAGAAGGGCGTAAGTGACCCAGCATCTGATATAATTAAACCTCAGGCCTGTTTTCCTTCCCTAATGGCACCCCTAAAGTTTTACACCTGTACACCCCCCCCAGACATCCTCCCAGGTGCTACTGGTGGCCTTGGAGGGACCAGAGCTGTACCTTCTCCCACCCAGACCTGGGTCGACCCTCTTGATAGGCTCAGCCTCAGGTCCCAGAGCAGAAGGGTTTATACTGGGGAGCACCACTGAGGGGATGGGAACACCTCCGCTATCCCATGCCTCTCTCACTCGAGGATCCTCAAGACTGCACATTTCAGCCCTGACTAAGCAAATCATCTTGAAGAGGAAGGTTAAAGAACTGTTTATTATTGGAAATGTCTCCCTCTCTAGGACTCATTTTTTGATAAATTAGCTTCAGCTTCATTACTTCATGATATATTTCCCTTGACATTTAATTATACTTACCCCAAACACATTAAGCCAATCAGTCTGAACAGCTTCTTATTAATATGCAAATTTCTCCTTTGAAAAGCCATGAATCTGTGAAAAATCTCTTTAGGCTTCAATTAGGCCCATTTGGGAAGTTGGGAACCCCCCAAAACACCTTCCTGGTCCAAGGCTGGAGAGGACCTGGGGGGCCCAGACCCCCAGACACACCCCACGCCGGGGTTTGGGATGGGAGAAGGGGATGCTGTCACCCACTAAAGCACCTCCTAGTGCTACGAAGCTGAGAGGTTGAATCCAGCAAACCAGCACCATGATGGCAGCTCATCTCCATCCCAGCCCTTCTCCATGGGAGCTGATGTTTCTCCTCTCCACCAGCCCTGGAGATACGGAGATCCTCTGCTGCGGACCACAAATCCTTATCACTGCAGGGGAGCTTCACGTGGGAGCTACAGAAGATGCAGTGAAATCTCAGCCCAGTTTTCAGCAAAACAAACAGGAATCTGGTTCCCCTGGCGCCATGGGCAAATGGGACGTGATTTGCATTAGGCAAATAAATTGAACCACACAATTAACCATCTGCCCTGGAACAGATTTAGGTTTTGCTTTAAAGCATCACTTCCAGCCTCCCTCTGCTCTCATATCCGTCTAAACGCCGTAGGATTTTCTACTCGGAAACCAACGGGGAATAAATTCACTGAATCATTCCTATAAGTAATTGGAGAGAAACATCAGCATAGGTACTGCAGCCCTGGTGGCCTTTGGCCTCCTGGACGTGTTTCCCGTGCATTACGCCAATAAGCAAACCGCAAAACTGCTTCAAAACCTTCCTGAGTCTCCAGTTCCCACCGACAGCCTTTACTTGCTAAAATGAGATGATTTCCTGGGAGCTGCTGAGTGCCCCAACATCAAGAAAAAGTTACCCATTTAATCTTCTTTCAAAAGCAGTTGCAGTTTTTTAAAAAAATATGATTCGATATATTTTTTTTTATTCCCTACAGTTAGAAGTTAAGATCAGAAATACATTGCAATCAGTGTACTATATAAATAGTCCAATTTTGGAAAACAGCTCTCATGAGCAATAAAGAAACCCAATTTACTATGCACCATAATAAAAATATCTCTTTTAGCATATAAATCAAACCAAAGTGAACAGATAAAAAAAAATAAACTCAACTCCCCTGTTTTTTGCCCAAGAGCACAGGCAGCTGGCCCTGGGGAAGGGCTTGCCTGCCCTATATAAATACATGCAAGAACAAATCCGTTAAAAATTGTAGCCACCACTTTGTTTTCTAAAGGTCCCAGTTTATCCTTCGGCAGAAGAAGGAGGGCTGGGAAGAGGTCGTCGAGAAACACAATCCTTTCCTGTATAAACACTATAGCCTGTGCTGATTTTAAGTGCATCATATGGTATATATTTTATGTGTGTATATATAGAGGGAGAAAGAGAGATTTTTCAAGCCAGTCAGAGACATAAAGTGATCTTATATCATCTAAAACCAACAATCATACTTGGACTTCTGGCAGTTTTCCTTGCAGTCGTCCCTGCCACCCCCCTGCCCCTTCCCCCACGGGCTGCCGGTGTGCGCTGCCATCTGCCCCCATTATTTTTCACAAAGGCATATAAATCACTGTGGAAACTCTTATTATCTTATTTTCCCTCTGCTTCCCTCTTGTCTGTTTTGAGAAAAATTAATGCATTTGTCTCCAGAAAAATGTGCAGTCTCTATAATTCAGTTTTAAAACAAGCACAAATAGCAAATGGATAGACCTCGGTTAGGAGACTCATTTTTCATGCAAGTAATTGAACCCTTCCCTTCGATTTTTCCTTTGGGTGTTAAAGACAACTGATGCCTTCCTGGAATTTGCTGAGGTCTAAGAAAGGTGGAAAGACAGACAGACAGACAGAAAAAGCAGAAGAGAGAAAGAAAGAGAAGACGGAGAGAAAGAAAAAGAAAGAAAAAGATGAAATTGGAAAGAAGAAAGAACAGAAAGGAAAAAGAGAAGGAAGGAGAAGGAAAAAGAAGAAAGGACAAAAGGAAGGAAAGAAGGAAAGAAGAAGGAAACTCTGAAGCGCATCTCAAAGCACTGTTTGCCTCTGTAGAAGGACCTTTGGGGAGCTCCCAAGAGAGCATCCCAGCTGGGATTTTTCCAAAAACCAGCAGTGCTTCGGTTTGGAAGGCTCCTCACCACCTGGGTTGGTGAGGAAAGCCACCCCCATCGTGCACCCCAACAGCCTCTGCCTTAACCTGCCCTTGTGCCCCCCACTCAGCCACCCAGGGATGTCCCAGACCTGTCATGTCCCGCAAGCACCCCATGTGGCATGGAGGCGGGGGGGAAGCACTTTGCACAGTTCAGGCCACTGGTTTCATCCTGATGCCTCTTTTCTGCATCTGAAACTCAGGGAACGTCCACTGCTCCCCCCCTGCCCCCCGCCAATGACACAGCTGCCCCCCCGCCACAGCACCCGCTGCTAAATGGGAACGTAAATCAACACAGTTCTCTGGAGAAAGTCCCTCAGACAGTGCCGTGTTTTTCCAAACCACAGAAATCACAGCCAGCTTGAAAATAATCCCCGTCCCTTGTGCTGCGGGGCTCCTGTGCAGAGTGAGAGTCTCCCCCTAAGAGCAATATGTACAAGGCTCCTGTGCAAAATGATGTGCATCCCCGCCACAGCCCCCGACCGCATCCTGATCTCTTTATCAGCTCAGAGGCCCGATTCACCACTCACGCAGAGGAAGCCAAGAATAATTCCAGAAAAGCCACAATCAAGTGAGCGCTCAGGCCAGCAAAGTCTATTGTTCCTTTGTCTCTCACTGTATTATCTCTGTCCCCTGGGAGCTACATTATTGCCTGCAATACATAATGTGATTTACTTGTTTGCCATGCCTGCCCCATTTTTCTTAGGCACAAACAGAGGCGCACCTTCAGCCGTGCACACTCACTGCAGCGCACGTGTTCCTCCGGTGGAAGAAGAGGAGAAAGATGGGAGAGGAGGATGGGAACTGGAGCCAGAGAGAGGGGCAGCGGGTGAGAAGCTGCAGGCAACATCAAGGGGAACAAAATCTTGTCTGGAAATTGGAAGGACAGAGGAAACCGCTGAATGGAGGTGGTTCGGAAAAAAAGGTGTTCCTCCATCCTCCTTCCCTCTGGAGAAGGCGAAACCCCTTCAGCTCTAAGAGACCAAAAATCTGGACCTCGTGAGTGCAGGGACTGAAGTAGCTAAATTAAAGCAGCTGAAGCCAGAAGTAGGGAAATAATATTGGAAATGGGCAGCGGGTGCAGCAGGCTGAGACGTACTTGGGCCACACAATCACTCTCGGGGAGTTTTGGACACCCTGGTGTCCCTGGAGGTTAAAGGACCGACTGTTGGGATTTATTGGGAGCAAGGACATGGGCTTTCTCCCTTCTCTGCAGGGATAAAGGGATCCATCCTCCAACATATTGCTGTGGAGTCCTAAACAATTAAGTTTTGGGAAATCCTGTGACTGTACTGCTGTAGATGCTTCAGGTGTGTTTGTGTCTCTGTGTGTGTGTGCACACCAGCAGAGAGCTTTATGGAAGAGACGGACACCTCAAAGGACCCCCCTCCTTTTGAGAACAGAGGTTGTTCCTTAAATTATGCTGAGAAGTGACTTTTTTATATATCACTACACATTTCCTCCTGCTGCAAGGCCAAAAAGTCCTTTATCTGTATTACAAAAAAGGGAGCCTGACCTCAGGCTACGATCTAAAATACATGGAGTCACACAAGTTTACCCTTGGAGTCATTCTTCATCCTTCCCATGCCAATTCTTTGTCCTTTTGCTAAATGAAACTGTAATGGCTGGGAAAGGGCTCCCTATTTTCATTCCTGGAGCAAAGCAGTCAAGTGCAGAGAGGGCAAAAGTCTCCAGAAAATAGAAAGCTTAAAAAGATTCCTCCTAGCTTAATTTGCAAGTTCTGGGCAAGGCAAGGGCTAGTGCTGAAGAAGCTGGCCTCCTCCAGCCCCACAGTCAATTAAGAGATTTTAGCCACAGCTCACAAGGTCGCGCATCAAGAGCTCTATTCCATGCTCAGCTATTCCACCTCCTCCCAGGGAATGCATCACTGTCTAACCCAGTATCAGTCATCTGACATATTTCAGGAAGTTTCAGTTGATAGCAGACCTAAATTTCATGAGTAAATCGTACAGCATCTAGCTCAGGTCCGCTGTGCCACGCTCACCTTCCCATCGCTGCACAGGGGATGCAATGGGGACGTGGAGGCTGTTGCTTGGGCATTAGCATAACACCAAGGTTCCTAAAAGTGAATCCAGCTCATTAATGTAAAAAAATAAAAATTACGAAAAGAAAGAAAACTGCTCTCCAGAATATGAAGGGATGAAACAAAAAAAACAATTAGTGACCTCAGCGTCATGAATCAACTTGAGTAATTTTGATCCAGGTCAATAAAATCTCATCTTCCTCACTCAGCACTGAGCTGGCACGGGCTGGAGGTTTCGGATCAGCTCCCAGAGATGACCCCCAGCCTCTCATTTTCTGGGGCTGCCTTGCTTAGCAAGACCAACCCTCCTTCCCCCTTCATTTCTCAGCATCCACAAAGAGAACACCCAGCCCGAGTGTGCTCCCTCTTTCATTGCCCTGCCCTGGAAAAATGTAAAGACAATGCGGGAAAAACTGTCTCAGCCCCCACTGATACTCTTACCTGCAGCAGGGGTTTCAAATCCATGCTGACACCATTCCCACCACAACAGCCGGGCATCTCCCTGCGGTCAGGGCATGGGGTCTCACCTTGCAGGGCAGCGGCACCGCTGGGACCCTTGGCATGATCTGATCTTCTATTCCAGTAAGGAAAGCGGGGAGGGGGGGAAGGAGGGGGGCTTTGAAAAGTAATTCTGTGTCTTGGGAGCTCAGGTCTCCCCAAGAAGTAGTGAGATGTCTGCTCTTAAGCCATTTTGGAAAGCCCAGACAGGACCCCTGGAGATGAAGATTTTGAAGTGTGATCAAAGAGACTCGTGGAGATAGCAAGGAGGATTAATGCTTTTGCAAAAGCACAGTGAAAGGTTCTTAAGTTATTCCAGCGGGGCTTTTTTCAAAGGGGCCTAAGGGAGTTAGGCACTTAAATCTCACTCGGATCCTTTATTTAGTTTGCAAATCCTGGGCTGGAGTAGTGCAGAAGTGTGACCCCTGAAGCATTACTCTCCGAGCTTGTCTGCTTGAGTGAAAAGCTGAATTGATTCTGGCTGTGTTGGTGGCCTCCTGCAGCTGCTCCTCCTCCCCTTCGGAGCAAGCAAGCTTGCTGGTGGGAACGGTTGAGGGTACAATGTATTTAGAGAAACAAATAAGGGACCAGCAAGCAACACACTGAAACCGTGTGGGCTGTGTGTTCGAGGGAAAGGGCCGAGAGCGGCTCCAGGTCTGATTCTTTCCACAGGGGTTTATCCTGGACATCAAGTGCTGGAAGATGCTACTCACGGCAGATCCAGACTGCAAGGGTGACCTCCAGCTGGGTGAGCAGCATCACTACTCCTCCCCGGTGGGTTTCATCATGATCTCTAAGAAAGCTGCAGGAATCATTTATTTCATGAGTTTGGTTATTCTTCCCTGTTCATGTCTCCCTGTACTTTTTTTTTTTTTTCTCCATCACCAGCCTTTTACAGTTAAAAAATGTAGAAAGAAGTCCTGGGGGGTTTTGTTCCCCAGACAGCTGCATGTTCATGGTGTCTTATTCATTCCCACCGCCACTGCTAATGATATCGTGGAGGGTTACAGCTCCAGGAAAGCAATACAAGGAAGCTGGAAAAAAGGCACAAACAACAAACAAAGAACCTGTTCTCATGCAAATGTTCTTCACAACAATAATAATAGTAATAATAATAATGATAATAATAAAAAATAAAAGGGCAGATGAGAAATGCACACCATGGTCCAGCCGCAGTGAATGCTTCCCAAGCCTTCCCGCCGGGTCTCCGGCTTTCATTTCATCTCCCCCAGCACCACAGACTGGATGGGGAGCCCTATCCGCCCAGCCCCCGCACAATGCAAGCGGGTTTGGTATTGTTGGGAAACATGGCACACATGTGACGTGCTATTGTCCCTAATTTGATTAATGAAGCGATCACACTAACGGGGCATTCCACACACACCCAGCACCTTGTTACTAACCCATGCCAGGAACTTCCCATCAGAGCATTAATTCCCCAGTACTTGCTTTTCCCAACCTTGTCAGGTAATTGTTTATGAAAAGATGAATGTATACAATAATACCGGGTGAAGGGAGCTGATGTATGTGGTGTTAATGAATGAAATAATCAGTTTGGTAATAACTGGCATGTGTATTTGTCAAAAGGGAACCAGCAGGACATTAGCATTCTGCAGCCACCAAACCTTTATCTCCTGGTCTTGTGTTTGACAACCGCCCCCAGATAGTCCATGAATAAAATACAGAGTAGTACCCAGACATAATTAAACTGCCAATGTGGATGTACCTAAATGAACTTGATATCTTAATGACACTAGATAGCATGCGAATAATGAAGGCGGCATGAAAGGGATGTGCATAATGAACACAGACATCCAGGCTGTCGCTGAGGAGGTGCCCATAGGGACCGTCCCCACCAGCAGCAGCTCCCAGACCTCCTCGTTAGCATGCAGGGCTTCGCCTGAGCTCCCACGCTGTGCCAAGGGGACCCATGCCATGGCTTATCTGCACCAGCGCTGAGGCCAGAGTGTTGCCCCTGTGGGGACAAGGGCTGGTGTCCTGCAGTGCTGGCCAGGCTGTGGTCATGGAGGATGGGGCTCTCAGACTGGGCTGCTGGCACTTCTCACCCTCCCTCCTCCAGAAGTCCCTCCTTTGCCTCATGTCTCTGCACCTCATCCTCACCAGCCCTGCTGCATCTGCTCCTCCAGAGACCTCTGGCATGCTGTTGTACAGCGCAGACATGATTTCAGGAGCACTTAATATGATTAAATTACCAGACATGTTCCTGTTTAGATTTTTTTTCAGCACGGAGATGGTGTTCCAGGGGAGAAAGCACTTGGGGCTGCTCAGAGCAGCCTGGCCGCTGGGTGGGTGACACGTCCCGAGATAACTCAGCAGCATGAAATAACTCTCACCCTCATCGTCCAGGGACATCAAGCCAGATGTATCTTCTCCCAGCGCCCATGGGTGCCACCTTCCCTGCAGAGGATGCTGGGCTCCTGACAGCCATCCCAGCCATCCCCACACAGCGGTTGGGCAGCCGTGGGCTGCTGCTCACAGGCATTTGCTCCCAAAAGGCAGGTTTCAGCCTCCTCCTTCGGGGAGGCACCGCGTTGGGCTCACACGCCACACCGCTTAGAAGGTAATTGCCACTTACTGCTCTAATGGCTCCAATTTTAGCAGCAAATGAGTGATGTACAGTTAGTATCAGTCTTATTAAAGAAATAATAATGGGAAACTAGAGCGCGCACACTGCAGGGAAGGAACACTCCCCCGTTACATGGGATACAGCTGTGCTGGTATTTGACAGCAGCAGAATCCCTGCCTGCTGCTGATATAACTCCAATATATTTGAATACAATGAGTTCAGTGCGTAGGAAAGGGTTGTCAAGAAAAGGTTGTCCCTGCCTAGTGCTGATATAACTCCAATGTATTTGAATGCAGTAAGTTCAGCGCGTAGGAAAGGGCTGTCAAGCCCTGGAACAGCCTGCCCAGGGAAGAGGCTGAGTCACCAACCCTGCAGGTATTTAAAAGACATGTAGATGTGGCACTTAAGGACATGGTTTAGCGGTGGACTTGGCAGTGCTCAGTTAATGGTTGGACTCTATGATCTTGAAGGTCTTTTCCAGCCTAAATGATTCTATGAAAGCAGCCGGCTCAATACAGCTCGGCTTGCTCCATAATGACTGAATTGACCGGAGGCTCAGAAATTGCTGTGAAGCCAGCACGGAAAATGTGAACTGGAACAGGTCCTATCTCCCTCTAAAAAGGAGATAAGGAAAAAGTGCTTAATGAAAATGAAAAAAGTACAGCAGGTTTGGGGGAAAACAGCTTAACAACCAGCAGACAGCACAGTCCGGATGAGCACAGGGGAAGGAAGCCAAGGCAGAGAGCAACCCGCCGGAGGCAGCCCAGCAAGTCGTGACACGGGATGGAGCACCGAGATGGGTTAAAAAATGTAACTCCTGCTTGGGCCAGAAAAAGGGACAAGGTGGGACCAGTGAGGTCCAGCCTGCCCAGGGAGGTGATGGGAAGAACCCGGGCACGTGCTCACCACCCACATGCTTTGAGCAATGACAGCCACCGTTAGCAAGACACGGCCAAAGAGCTCTGGGTCCCTACCAGGTGAAACCTTCAACTTACTACGCTCTGCCTGTTTACCCCCACTGACTATTTGGCCCTGAGTGCCAATTATTTAACCATTGCTTTCCTTCCCAGGAAAGACATCCCCATGGTGCACCCTCATTAGACAGTAATGGTGATTTCATTAGATTAAATAACTCCGATGATCCCTAGAGACCAACAGCACTTTAAACACAGAGCCTCGGAGTTAGAATTACTGTTATTTAACATTGATTAGATTACAAGGCAAATCCAATTTTTCCCCTAAACATATGATGTCTATGATTTGCCTAGCGGGAGACGTTAAGGACGGCATTCCTGGAAATCTGTGCTGGGAGGGGGGACCATGCCTGAGTCAGCAATGTCGGGGTGACCCACGGGCTTGTGTCTGAAAGTCCTTCTGTGGAGAGCATGGATGGTGCTCAGGGGGTGTCCCCGTTGTCCCTGCCCTTGCTTTGCTCCAAAGCCAGGGGTCAGGTGGACTTGTATCTGCTGTGTCGGCTTATCGCCCTCTCCAGCAGAAACATCACCAGGAAATAATTGGGCCTCTTTGACCCATGGCCCTGCCGCGGCTGAGGCCGTTAATCACTCCTTAAAGCTCCCTCCCCACTCCTCTCCCCCGGGAGCCCCATGGCCCGCAGCCCACGGCAGGGGATGTGCCTCCTGGCCACCGCTCTGCGTGCAGGGAGCGGAGGGAGAGCACCCGGTCTCTCCTCCTCACCCCCAGGATCCTGCTGGAATCTGTCTCATGGCTTTAGGGACCTGGGAGCTTGGAGTGGGGTGGGAAAGGTTGGGCAGGGCAGGACGGGACCACCTCAGGGCTCCACTCCTAAGCGCGGGGGTGCGGTGAATGCCCCCTCCCCGAGGACAGTGCAGGGACAGGATGGCTTTCAGCACGTGGTGCATCTCCCTTCCCAGCCCCTTCCTCGGGTATGCCGGGCATTTAACGCCTGGCTTAGGAGCTCAGGCCGGACAGAGCTTCCTCCGACCCCCCTATGCTGACGCATCTTTGGGAAGCCAAGGGGGCAAACAACTCCTACGTGCATCCCCCACACTGGGCAGAGCCGCCCACAGATCCAGGGGTGCTGGGCAAGCCCGGCAGCTGCTGGAGGCAAGAGCACAGCCCACGCAGACGGACAGACTCCCAGGAGAGCAAGCTCAGCTGCTAGTGCAAAACCACTGCTCTGATAAATCGGGCTTTGTACTGGGGATGTGCAAGGATGCTCAAGGAAGAGCTGGCTCCCAGCAACCAAGGTGACCACAAAGCTGACCATAAGCAGAGACTAGACCCACCAAGGCACCCACCCTGGGGTGACCGTGGGCTATTCAGCAGAAGCTCTCAGGGATGGAAGGGAGAAGAAAGATGCATACCCCATCCATGCTGGGCTCCAGTCTGGTTCTGGACTCCTCCAGCCCCTGGATGACTCCATGGCCAAGAAAGCTCCTGGGAACAGCCAGGGCTGAGCATGGCTCTGCAGCTCACCCAGGCTTCGGTTCCTTCATCTTACACCAGCTTTTACAATATTCCTCGATTTGCCCAACAGAACCAAGCGCTGCTTTCAGGGCTTCAATAAAATTCAGAGTCACTCATAACTTTAAGCCAGATTTACTCCAGAGGAAACACACCCAAATTCCTTCCTCTCCTCTACAGTCCCCACTCCTGATTCCCATCTACCTTCCCAGGGCTATAATGTGACTGAGCCCAGGCAGCTTCCGAGAGTGGGGCGAGGGGGATTGCTGTGGGGCAAGAGCAAAGAAAGCAGTAGCAGAATTGTGTGCTGGGGAGATGCTTATATTGCCCAAAAATAGATAATAACATAAAAACTCAGTGCTGCCATAGCATATTTCTCACATGCCAAAGAATCCATAGTTACACTAGGAAACCAGAGGTTTTACATCTGGCCTGGGAAAGCTGGTAGGTCCTGACAGATAAACAAAGCCCACAGCTTCTCCTTTTAGCTGCTGCAAGAAACAGCCTGCGATGCTGGTGCCTGGCTCCAGTGGCCGGAGAGGCAAGCTGCTGCCCCCCTGCACGGCCTGGCAGAGGCAGGCTGTGATGAAGAAACACCAATTTCTTCATCCCATCTCCGTTTTGGGGCAGGCTGGAAGGGAGGGCAATAAATGCTGGATTTTACTGTCATAAAGCCTCTTGAATAGCTGGGCTGCAGGGATGGGAGCACCAGAAACAGGGACACATCCAGGTGCCTTAGCAGCGTTAGGTTAATGGTTGGACTCAATGACCTTGATGTTTTTTTCCAACCTAAACAATTCTACGATTCTACGATCAGCTGTGACCTGGCAGTTTGCTGTCACTTGGCCAGACAACTCAGCTGCAATTAGGGAGCAACAAGCAGGTGAAGCTGTAACACTCTGCGGTGCAGCCCCCTTGAAACACACAGCTCACAGGTGGGCTCGCCCACCCTGCCGCACCATGGGGGCAGCGGGTCCCCGCGATGTGACAGACGGCCACGGACCCCAGCAGGCAGGGCAGAGCTCAACCCGTCCCAGTACCGCACAAAGCGACCCTGGCGCCTGAGTGGGCTTTGCCACTGGGGCTGACCCCGACCCATGCCACCGGCGCTGGTCAAACTCAATTAAACGCTGTGACTGCATCTGGGTCAGGCCACAAAGTCCTTCCCCCGGCTCGGCCCCTTCGGAGGCTCCCGGGCTAACCGCTTGCGTGTCCTACTAAATTCTTTCTTTCTGAGACTCTTCCAGAGGATTTACTGCTGCTGAAAGGGAGGGTGGCAGAGCCAGGAGCGAGCAGGCGGAGCGGCATCATGACTCATTAGGACGGCAGGGCTGGGGGCTGAGCGCCACTGCCCCCGGCCTGGCTCCTGTGCTGGGCTGAGCTGGGATCGCCCCCCGTGCATGTGGAAACAACATTTAAACCTGACGTGACCCTGTGTGTGACCCTCTGCATCTGCCCATGGTCAGAGAAAACAGCCTGGCGAGGGCGATGCTGGAGGGATGGATCCCGGTGCTCACCGGCTGCAGGAAAGCCAGGTCCCAGCCCCGCCAGGTGCACCTTCAGCAATGACCTTAGTATGTTATGAGTGAGCTTATCAGCGTAACCCCATTTCATGGATGGGGAAACTAAGGCAGGGGACAGAACAAGCCTTCGCTCACTAACACCCAACCAAGCTGAGTATGTCCCCAAGTCTCCTCAGCTGCCCTGGACATGACACAGGAGCCAGGCAACACGTGCTGTCTGTGCCATGGCAATGCCTATGCTGTCCCCAGCAGCGCAGCTCTCCTGTCACCACAGGTGCACAACAAAATCCCATCTCCTGCCCTAAGGAGGGTCCAGCCCGAGCCAGACCCTGGGGAACAGCAAGGTGGGAACCAGCCACCCTAGCGCAAACAAGGAGCAGCCGGGCAAGACGCTCGTGGATCAAGACACAGATGAGCCGATGGGTTTGCGCTTGCTCAGAGACCTGCGGCGGCCCTTTAAACCTAGGCAGGTTTGCACAGGGCAGAGAAACAGGGCTCATGTGCTCCATCAGGGCAGCAAAACCATGCAGCAGACAGACAGAAACAAAGAGCCGAGGTGAAAGTTAGACCTTAGGTCTCCAAACGTTTGCAAAGCAAGCATCAGTCCCAGCGGGGCTGCAGCAGCTCAGCCCATGGGGCCAGGTTGCTACCAGCCGCTGCCTGCTGCGCTGTTCAGGGGGAGCAGCCTCGGGTACCTGAAGAAGCACAGAAATCCGAAGGGATGCTTACCCAGTTCTCACTAACCTGTAAGTGGTAAGGGGTATCCTTCTATTTTTCTTTGCATCTGGTATGAACCAACAGAGTTACACACACAGGCTTTCACCACAAGAGCTGACAGGGTGCAGGAATACCCAGGGGTGCAAAATGCAATGCTCCCTTCTTCGCTATCAACCACTGGCCACTTGATGCCAACTGGAACATTCACCCCCTTCCAGAAAGTACATTTCTAACCAAATAACACCGATCGTATTTTCCCCTGATAACAGTTACGGGAAGATGAGCCTCCCTGGGTCTCCCCGGGGTCCCCCTGACCCCTGTGCTGATTCCTGTGCCAGCAGCAGCAGTAAACCCCTGGGTCCCTCCCAGCCACGGCTTGGGGACTTTGCTTCTGGACCCTCATGCTTAACAGCTCCTGATGCATCTTCCTTTGCTAAGCATTTCTGGAGCCCTTTTAGAGTCTTTTAGCCAAAATCTCCCGTGGCAGCCAGTTTCACTATTTAATCTCACACTGTTTGAAAAAGTCCCTATTTCTGCTTCTTTCCAACCTGTTGCTGACAGTACAGATGGAGGCACGAGAGGGACGTCCACTGCCTTCTCAGCCACCCCACGAAATCTCCCTCTCAGCAGCTTCTGGACTCACTCAGGCTGCAGGGAGAGTCTTTAGCAAAGCTCGAGACCTCCCTTCCTGGGAGAGTCCCCCAGCTCCAGCCACTCGATAATCCAGCACAGGAGTGCAGGGGAGGAGGAAATGTCTGGTGGACGGTACGATGAGCACCCAAGGAGATTAAGGTGCAACTAAGTGGACTTTTGGGTGTAGTCAACCCTGCGACAAGGGAGCTGGAGGAGCGATGGCCTCCAGCCCAGAAGCAGGTGGAAAGGACTCTCCCAGCACATGGTGAAGCTGTGGCACCTCTAACGTATCAGTGGAGCAAGAAACCCAGTAAAGCCCCAATGAGCTAAGGCTGTGGGGAGAGCTGGTCACTACCCCCTGCCCCTAATGCAGCCGGGCACCAGTGCATCCATGTGCACACATGCCTGTGCTCAGCATCTTCCTCTTCCTCCGTGTGGCCCTGCCCTGCTGGGAGGCTGGTTGGGACAGGACACACAGGGCAGCAGGTGTTGGTGGAACCAACACGCACAAGTGGGGTCTCGCCAAGCCCTGCACCGGAGGCGGCTGAACCAGCTGTGGAGCCCAAACCATGCTCTGCTCACCCAGCTCTGCAGGTCACCCTGCGTGCTGCGTGCACCGGGATCTGGGTCTTGGGTTTTTCCTTCTTCAGAGATGCTGAAGGAGCTAACAACCATTGTCACACAGGTACAAGCCTGATAAAAACCAGGCAAACATTTATAAGCAAATATTAATATTCACACAGCACAATTCAGCAGTGCAAGAGGGCAGATTATTGCACAACATTAGCTTTAACCCTTGCCATGACACGCAGCTTTTGCACAGAGAAAACCCCAAATCATCTTGCAGATGAGAAAGACCATTTCCCAGTCATCAAAAGCCACCAGCCCTGAGCCCTGTGGGGGGCGTCTGCCAGCAGCACAGCGCCCAGCAGGTCTTTGGATGGGGAACAAAGGCGAATGGAGCCAGCTGAAACTGCAGAGTTAATTTTTAGGGGCAGAGACTAGAATTACCTGAGCTGGAAGCCAGCCCGGATGCGGGGATTAGCACCCTCAGCCCTTGTGAGAGGAGTCAGGGGAACTTTCCGTGACCTTCAGCACGAGGAGCAGGCTGAGGAGTCCAGCAGCACTGGGAGGGACGCAGCTGATGCCAAGGGAAGCTCGGCACACACTGAACACCCATCGCCAATGCCTGTGTTGGGCAACCTCCCTTCCTACCAGTTAGAGGAGATCAACAGCAGCATGGAGCTAGATGCAAAGAGGTTCCATGTGCTGACCTTGCTCTGCCAGAGGCCCTGGGTGCGTTTGTGCCTGTTTCCCCACTGGTAGAGTGGAGCATCCTCCATTCCACCCATGCTGACGGCCACTGCACTGCACTAACCCAGGGACCAGGTGCCAGCCCCCGGGGAATGGCCGTGCTGAAGATCTCCCCGTGCTTCTGGCTTTGCAACATCATACAGCCTCCTTCTGCCGCCATCAGTTTTACCTATGCAAATCACAGCACATTAATGGCACAATACTAATTGCACCCAGGTAACCCACTGCTCCCCCCACCCATGCCTATGGACCTCCCATGGGCAGAGGTCCAGCAGGAGCAGGGGAAAGCCATGCCTTGCTGCACCAGGTGACCCACTGTCCTCCCAAACACCTTGTTATTGAGGCTTAAAGCAAATCTTGGCAAGGCACAACCCAGAGTCCAGCAATGTTTTGAGACCAAAAGGATTTAAATAGCAAATTTCCAGTCAGGGGAAGGACTCCGGAGCCAACGAAGTCCAGAAGCAAAATGGGGAAAGCAACCTCTCCAGCTGGCATGTTACAAGGGCTCAGAGCACGTCAGCACCGTGGGCTCACTGATCCTCGAATGTGTTTTTGGGGGTCGCAGCTGAGCCAGGCCACCTCCTTGAGCTCTGCACACCACTTCTGGGCCATCGCATCTCCTGCCTTTCACTTGCTAACCCTGTGCCAGAGGGGTCAGGACACAGAGCTTCCCCCAGGTAGGACATCCAGATGTTTCCTCACCTGTTTTACTCTGAGCTGGATCATGCCAACACTTGGGAACTTTCCCCCCAGATGGGCTTCCCGAACAGTCCAGACAGCGCAAAACTGTTCAAATTATGTTGAAAGATGCTGGTATATGGTACTCAACTTCATAATTTAATACCATGAAAGCAGAAATAAAATGTTACTGACAAAATGCAACACTTGAGAGCGCAAAGATGCACACGTGAGCGTGCGCACACACACAAACCATCAGATAAACATGGAAGTCAAAACAATTGGATTTGATATTTTCCCATAAAAGGCTTCCCCAGAGAGCATGGGCTGCGGGAGGGAGCCCCTTTTCCAATGGGCGATGTCAGAAGAAATAAGCCTGGTGTTTTGAAATTTTCAGCAAAAAAAGATCCCACTAGAGAGACAGAAAGAAATAGGCAGCTGCCTATCACGACATTGCACTTGAACCTGCACATCCCTCACCAGGGGAAGGTGTGGGAAGAGCAATTGTGGTCAGACCTGATCGACTGTTCACATCCCTGTTTCCAGCCACCGGCTGCACTTGGGAAGTGGAGCTGAGCGATGTGGCTGGGGCGGGGGAGGGTGCTCTATCTCCTGCTCACAGCTGGGAGCTAGGCAGGATCCCGCTGAAGCTGTGTGCTGGCATCCACAGTCTAAACAGGTTTGTGCAAGGAAGGTGCCCAGATGCCTGGAGTTGCACAGGTGGGATTTTCTTACGCAACCCTTGGGCACAGCTGCTTGGCAGTGGGGAAAACAACCACACGAGGTTTCCAAAGCTCTGCCAGGGCAGTGACGGGAAGTTCCCGCTCTATCTCCCACCAGAGATGTACCCAGCAGCAGCCTCGAGCCTGGGGGAGTTTGAGCGGGGATCTTTCTATCTCTGCAACAGATGGTGTTGCAACACCAAGAGCATGTTATAAATCTCCTCGCTTCCAGGAAGCAAGAAAGATGGTCTTGCCATGCATGAAGGGAACCGGTGATTTCTTTTGCTGAAAGATTTCCTCCTGCAGAATCACATCATTCAATGAAAGAAATGCCAAGAGTAATTCACTTCCTTGAGCAACTCTATTTATATTCTCACTGCAGGCACTGCCCTGCTCACACACCCCTCCGGGGAGTCACAAGGGCTCAGGAAGGCGCAGACTGGAGGTTAACACGTTTAACTCCAAACCATGAAAAACCCAATTTCCCAGGAGGTGGATTACACAGGAGACAGGCAGAGACACTGGCCACTGTCACAGTGCCCGGGATGGCCCCAGTCCTACAGACCTTGCACGAGCAGCCCCGCTGACCCACGTGGGGCTTTGTAATGGGGTAAGACCCCAGTGTCCAACTCCAGCAATGCAACTTTAACTGCAACCTAATCCACTTCCCGTCCATAATACCTGCATGTAATGAGAATTTGCAAAGATTTATGGCCACAACAACCGCCCCTGCTCCCCCTTGCCAGCCTCTGCTATTTCATTGCAAAAGCAGTTTGGGTTACCTCAGTATTCTCCAGGGGAAAAGCATAATTAGCAGCTCAGGAGTTTTAATGCCTGTGTCAGGGAGGGGGCTCATGGGGGGTTATTCTCAGGTTTTCTGATCACTTGTTGTTCGCTCTGAACTCTCTGGAAAGGCACCAGGTCCCTTCCCCCTCCCCAGACCTAACTGCTCTTATTATAGACTTCAAAAGGTCGGGGTGAAATCCTAGCTTGGCTGCAGCGAACAGACGTATCAGTGGTGATGGTGCGGCCAGAGCACGGCCCCGGACCTCAGACTCGATGTAATTACTTCCAGGAGCCCCCCCGAAGGCAGCAGTCGATGGCAGGAGGACAGCCTACGTGCTTAGGTGAGGATTTGCAAGATCTGACCTTAAAGGAGGACTAGTGGCTTAAGAGGGTGAATCTGCTGCTTCTCTAGGAGAGTACCACAACTTTTGCCATAAATGGGCTCCCGCCCCAGCCAGCTGGAGCTTTGTGCTGCTTTTCATGAGACCCAGCTCTATGAATTTAACTGACAAAATCTTGGACAGTCAAGGCCATATTTTCAAGATTGCTCAGCAGCAGCAGCGGGGCCAGGGGAGCCCCAGTTTCAAGCAGCCCAGCCCCAGGCAGAGCCATGGGGTGGCTGGGGAAGGTGCTGAACCCCTCCAGCCCCCCGTGCCTCAGGGGCCGGGATGCGAAGCGGTACTGAAGAGGAGGATGGGGTCTATTGACTTCTGAGCCTCCCTGGTATATCCCCATGAAGACCATAGGATCTGCCAAGAGAAGAGTCCAATAAAATCCTAAGTACTTATTTTGATGCTTTCGAACAGGAACAGGGTTGATGTCTCCTTATACGCCAGCTCAGGCGCTCACCCCATCATCAGGAAAGGACACGAACCTGGATCTGAACTTCTCCATTAACAGAAAACAGAAGTGATAGGTATAGATGCAAAATCCTTAAAAGAACCACCTAAAAAAATAACCCGTTGGGGTTTGTTTAAGGAGTAAGAGTTAAAAAAAACCAGCCCCAGCCCTTTGCAGTTGGATCTTGCTAGGAGTGTGTCTGGATGGTGCCACCTCTGTGGGTGCCGTCCCTCAGGTGTGCAAACTAGGTGGCCCCCCCACCACGAGAGGTTGGTGAGCTGGAGCTGTGCCAAGGCTGCAGGACCTCTGCCAGCAGCTCCGGTGGGTTCCCCAGCTTTGGGTGCTATTTAACCCACAGCATAGCCCAACAAGCTCAGGCTCCATTATACCTCCCCATTTCTGTGCTGGAGAGAGATGCCAGAGTCACAGACGTGCTGCTCCACCGCTGCAGCACCGGGCAGCGACCTCCCTCCCACGGGCAAACTGAGGCACACCAAGATGCCTCCCCAGCAGGAGGGTGCCAACCTTCAAACTGTTTCCAATCTTTACCAAAAGGCTTTGGAGTATCTGAGCCCAGATCATGCCCAAAGGCAGCGGCGAAGCACATGAGTACCGGCACCAGTTACTGTCTCTGTGTAAGAGACTCCACGACCCCAGCCCTCACCAGCATTTCCATGAGCTCCTCCTCCCCCTTGCTCTCCCCCAGCAAGGAGTGGTGCCTTCAGCCACCCATAAACCCACCTCACCCTCCATCTCCGATGACTCCTTGGCCAGGAGACCCACGCTGCCCAGCCAACACACTCTCCACCGGTTTTGCGCCTGTCCCAGCCTATCCCCACCTGTTCTTTGCAGTGAATTACCTGGGCTTTGGGGCCAAGAGCAGCTTTTGTTCCCTTTTCATACAGCACCTGGCACCACAGGCTCAGCACAGGGAGGTCTCTGATTACACAGCTAATAAATAAACAAGGACCTTGATCCTCTTCAGCATGAGGTTGTCCAAGGCTACAATTTCCACAGACACTGCTGCAGGCTGCACTTGATGCTATTAGTAATTCAGATGTATTTGGCAGACGAGATGTTCCCAGGACAAGGAGCAGGCGCTGCTAAACCAGACCTTCCTACAAGCAGGATTGCACAACACCAGGGAGTGGAAAACTCCAACCGGCTCACACTCAATGTCCAACGGCACAACCCACGTTCCAGGCTGGGCACACCCTGAACGTAGTCGATGACCTGGTGTTTCTTGCAGAGGCTGCAAGGATGGCTGAAGAAAGGTGGGGGAGAAGATCACTTTAAGGCAACTAGTGCTACAGCATCTCCCTCCTGCAGGGAGTTTTGCAACAAGGTCTTTCCTCCTGATGGCCACCTGGTCCTGCTCCACCTTGTGCAGATTGTACTCGCTCCCTTGAAGTCTCCCCTGGCATCATCCACGTGCTCCTGCCCCCCACGCCTACTCTCCCATCCCCACTTCCATGCCTTCACAGCACTCGCAGCCTAGGCTGCTGAATACGGGGACCACAAAACCCCATGGACCTCCAGGCCATCCACTGCTACCAGCGTGGCCTGGCTCCTCCATCCACAGGGCTCCGACTGCACCTTGATTTCAGGCACAGAGGATGGGAAGCGGCACAAGGTGGGACACAGCTGCTCCTGGCTGCTGTAAGCCTGGCCCCCACCCTAAAGAAACCTCCTCTTCCTCCATCCTAGACCTCTTCAGCAACTGAAACATCTGCTGTTCCCTTTGACTCAGAAAACCAGTGGTTGCCTAGATTAGAATGGAGGGGGGAAAAAAAAAAAAGGCAAGGAAAAAGAAAAAGCAGCCTTGGCGAAAAATCCCAAGAGGACATTAATTATGAGACAGAACTCCCCAGCTCTGGAAGCACTGGGGAGGAGCGATACTTAAACTCCCAACCTGACGGAGTAACTTTGAATCATCTTTCATCTTCCCCTGGATCAGGTGTAATCTAATGACATTAGCTTGGCTTTGCTCTAGTGAAATTGGCATCAGTGCTACAGAGGCAGGGAGATTAAAACATATGAAATAAATGTTCCTGGGGTGACTGACAGTATAATGACATTCCAACAGGCAGCTCAATCAGCGCGAGACTAACAAAGGATCAGAGGGAACCAGCCAGACTCACAATATCACCCGCAAATACAGATATTTTTTTTAATCCTGACTTTTTTTTTTTTTTTTTTTTTTTTTACTTGAGTGGCTTAGACCGTATTCTTGGGAGTTTTCCCCAGGCTGTATACAGCTGTATTCGCAGTGGGGGATGGCAGTTGAACTCTATTAAAACCCATGCTCACCTGCTATTGAACTCTGTTAGCTCAATAGCCTTGTTGAGGGCTGGAGTGGAGATTTCTGTGCTGGGAAGTCAATGTGAGCATTGTGGGCTGCCCCCTCCCTCCTTTTGTCCCCGTCGTCGGAAGAGAGTACTTGCAAACCTGAGACCGAGCGCTGCTTTCGGCACACAGCTTCCCTTGACATTCAACCCACACACGGGCACACATGGAGGTGTCACACTTACCAAATTAAATCACTCAGACTGTTTTTTATAAAATCAGCCTCTCGGCAGGACAGCTGCCTTCCTACCCAGGCACAGCTCAGGCTAGAAGAGACGAGTGATTATTCCGCTCGGTTTAAGGGAGTGTTTTCATGCATTGTGTGACACCCCAGTAGGTGACAGGACTTTCACATGCCAAGCCCGTGCCTCGTTAGCCACTGCCCTACAGGTACCACCACCTAACTGGCCACTTCGGGAGCATCATCCTGCTGCTGCAGCCACAGCTCAGCCCCATTTATCCACCCTCACGCCATACAATGAGCAACTGTTACCGGAGCTGCTCTTTTGTTTCCAGGAGGAACCGGGGTCCCCCTCACACCCGAGACCCCACAGCCACTCTATCCCAGTGTGGCATCCTTGTAACAGCCCACCTCCAGTGACAACGGCACCAACCATCAGCTGCGAAGGCTGGCTGGCTCTTCCACATTCGCAAGCCTGTGTCTCTGCAAACAGCCAAGAGCTTTTTGTTGCCTTGGACAGGGCGCTCGCTGCCTGTGCCGGCTTCCTGCGGGCGCTGAAAGCAAACCCAAGTGTTTATATCTTGTAATGATGCTGTTTAGTCTGACTGCTGGGAAACAGAAATGCACGTGAAACCTAAGCCTCCGATGCCAAAGATAAGAAATCAGGACCCCTGGCAAACATCTGGCCATTTCACCAGCACCGAACCCTCATCAAAGATTACAGCAAACCCGTGGAGAGAGACAGATATTTTTGAAAATGAGTATTTATAACAGGCTGGCAACTGGTTACCAGTGGGCTGACACCGCAACTCTGCCATCACACCGGGACTCTGTGTGTTAGTAAAGATTACTCATACAAGCAAAGCCAGCAAGATTAGGTCTCAAAGGAATAATCCCATACAAAGAATTCACTGTACCTCAGCCTCCACAGGGCTAATAAAAAATAAATAAATAAATAAAAAATTCAGTACATCAAATACCAGAACAAACGAACTGCAGCAATTAATGGGAGAGCTCATGTACCAAACGCTAAAACACAATGCTTATACAAACAGCATGCAGGGCAGCACCTCGAATGAGAAAGAGCTGCAAGATCGAGTCCAAACCTCTGGAAAATTCAGTCCCCTACACTGAGGGCTGTACTATGCCCTAAATGCCTGTGGCTCCTCCTCTGTCTAGGTCCGCACTCCTCGCACAGGCACTGTTTCCAGAAGCGGGTCTATCCCACAGCCATCTGCTCCTCAAGGCTTCAAGAGCATCTTTGATAAATGAGCTTTTCTGCATATCCACCATAAATTTCAGTAGATGCCACCCCAAAGCCATGTGTTTATTTTTCAAAGTCAAGACTTGATTAAAGTTCTTGAGGTTTTCAGATGCGTTTTTAATGTTTCCTTTCTGATACAGGGTCAGCATGTGGAAATTGGATAAGCGCACACTAAAAATACAATTCTGTAGACAGCTTCAGCCCACACGAAAGGAAATCTTTCTTCTCTGAGAACCCACACTGCTGCCTGCAAAAACCCAGCGTGTTTCTGACACCGGCGGATACACAAGGAAGCTCATCACTTCCACGTGTTAAGACTTTTACATAAACACTCGGACTGTCAGTACTATCCTACTCCACATTTCAATACCGTCACCACAAACTGAGCCAAAATCATCCTCTCCTCTCTGCTAATAGCTGGGCTTGACATGAAAGTAAAACAAGCTCCGGGGTACCCGAAATCCTCTCCTTTTTGCTTGTTCATTCAAGAAAGCCACAAACACAGACACACTCTGCAAAAGAGCAGTTTCGCCCCCACCCTAAACAGCCCTTTCCATAGGAACCTGCCAGAAGACGCTCCTCAATTAAGTTTAAAACAACAAGGAAAACATCCAAACAACAGTAACGAGAATCCTGCCCTTTGGCTTTAACGTTCACCACCTCCATTTACAGGGGATACCTTTTATTTGGTTTAATGAAGCACTAATTGAAAGCAGAACCCCAGCTACCTTTTTGCTTATTTCTTAGGCAAGGTGAGCGCGTGGGCTGCGCTCCTGGAACTGACATTTGCTGCTGAAAGATTTGCATGGGAAATGGGGGGGTTCTCCACACAGAACGGGGGAAAGCTGCTGCTACCGGCTGCATCCCCGGGCTGGGAGTCGCGGGAGGTGACAGAGGATGCTCTGGGATAGGATGCTTTAAGGGGAGGCAGCCGGGGCTGCGGGGCGGCTCGGCTGGGACTTAGGGTGAGCCACAGGTTTTGCAAAGCCCCCCCACCCCCTCGAGAAAAGCCGGGAGCAGCAAGATGTTAGGGGGCACGTGCTCCTGGGGCTGGGGGGTAGCTCTGCCACAGCATCCCCCCGCAGTCCCCAGGGCGATGGGGCACTCGCTGCTCTTCCCATCGCCTCCCCCGGCCGCAGGGCACCCCGAGCTGTAGGAGGCATCCCCGGGGGGGCTTGCACCGGGGCAGGGGGGCTGGGGGATGTGCTGGGCAGCCGAGGGCAGGGGAGGGCTGGGGGGTTTGGGGCTGGGGTGGCGGGCAGCAGGGACGAGGACGTGGGGAGAGAGAGGGGCTGGGGGATTTGGAAGCAGGGTCGGGAGAGCGGGTGGAGAGAGGGGATGGGGGGAAGCATGCCTGGGGAGCCGGGGAGCGGGGGCCGGGGGTGGGTGGGGAGTGAGGAAAGGATCGGCCTGGGGGCTCTGGGGAGCGGGGCTGGGTGTCGGGGAGCCGCGGGTGCGGAGGACGCTGGTGGGCGGCGGAGGGGCCGGGCGGCCAGCGGGGGGCACTGCCGGCTCGGCCATGGCCCCAGCCCCGGCCCCGGCCCCGCCGCGCCCGCCCCAGCCCGTCCCGTACCTGTACCAGGCGAGTCCCCGCTCGTAGTTGCGGTCGAAGAAGTGGGGCTCGGCGCCGACGGCGCGGACGTCGGGGTGCACCCGCAGGAACTCCAGCAGCGCCCGCGTCCCCCCCTTCTTCACGCCGATGATGATGGCCTGCGGCAGCCGCTTGGTGCCCTCGCCCAGCAGCAGCGTCAGGGTGCCGGGGGTGCCCGCCGCGCTGCCCCCGCCGCCGCCCGAGCCGCCGGCCCGGCTCCCGCCGCCCCCGGCCGGCACCCCCCTCGCCCGGCGCCGCCTCCTGCCGCCGCCGCCGCTGCTTGAGCCGCTGCAGCAGCCGCTTCCGCCGCGCCGCCGCCGCCTGCCAGGGGGGCAGCTCGGCCGAGCCCCCCAGGTACCCGCCGCCGCCGCCCTCCTCCTCCTCCGAGGCGGCACCGGCGGCGATGATGGGGCCGGGCAGCGTCTGGCAGCGGTCGGCCAGGCAGTAGAAGACGTAGAGGGACATCAGGAGCGAGCAGAGCATCACCAGGAACTTCTTGAAGATGCTGCGGGGCAGCGGCTCGGCGGCGGGGGCGGCCGCCGCGCTCACGGCCATGCTACCCCGAGGCGGCGGCCGGGCGCCCTGGCCATGCTCCGCGGCCGCCCCCGGCGCGGCCCCTCCGCGCAGCGCTCAGCGGTGGCGGGGGGCTGCGCGCTGCCGCATCCCCAGCGCGGGGGCCACGCCGCGGCGGCGCTTCAGGGGGGCATCCCCCGCGGGCGGGGCGGGGGGGAGCGGCCGCCCCGGGGCCGGGCGGGGAAGCGGCGCCGTGGGCTCGGCGTGGGGCTCCCACGTGCGGCACCCGCCGCGGCGAACTTCGGCGGGGACATCGGCGGAGCGGGGCGGAGCGGGGCGGGGGGACGCGGCCAATGGCGCGGCGGGGGCGGGGGGCAGAGCCGCCCCCGGCCCGGCCCCGGTGCGGCGGGAGGAGGGGGGTGACCCCGCGGGGAAGGCGCTGGCCAGTCCCTTCGGAGGGAGCGGGGGGCGCGGGGGTGCCCGGGCGGCCCCGGGGCGCGGGGATGTCCCGCCGGGCAGCGCGGAGCTCTCGGTTCGCCGCCACTTTTCTCTCGGCGCCGAGGGGCGTTGTGAGGCCGCCCCCCTCGCTGCCCGCGGGCATGTGGCACCCGAACCCCGCGGGACCGTCCCGCAAAGGGTGTGCATGTGCCCGCGGTGGCCGCCCGAGCGCGCTCCCGGCCGGTCCGGCCGCGGGGGTTTTGCACCACCCCCCTCTCCCCCCCGGCACCTGGGCACAACCCTCTCGTTTACCCGACGGTGATACCCACCCGCACAAACACCGTGACACCAAAGAACGGACCCCCTAAAACCCACCCCGACACGGTGTAACCCTCCCGCAGCACTACAGCCGCCGCTCGCACCGAGCACGGCACCGAGAACAGCGCAGAAAGACCCGAAACCAGGCTTTTCAGACCCAAAATCAGGCTTTTCCCTCGCTCGCTTGAGCAAATCGCCCCAGGCTGGCTGCAGAATCCGTCCTGCAGTTGGTAAGAAATATCTACAAACACAGCGCGATATTGCTCTCAGAATTTGCTCTTCTCCTTTGAGAGTACACAAAATGTGGAAGGAGCTATCAGCTTCATGCCTCGGCTGCCTGATTCTAAGGGCTTCATTATTTCATTGCCTGTGGGAATGCCCTTTTAATTTGAAATGTTTGTCATAGATTATAGAAATTTTAAACAAACTTGCACATGAAACACTTGACTTAGATCTTTTTTTTTTTTTTTTTCCCTTCTGTTTGGTGTGGACCTAGCTGTGGAATTAAACTTCAACTACTTGGAAATAAAGCTGGTGTATCCACAAATTATTCAATGAAAGAAGGGAGCTGGGTTTTGCAATGAATAATAATCAGCCATCTGCAGAGCTGGCTGGCTAATAAAAATGTGTTTCCAAATAGTAAACAGGCCAAAATTAATAACAAATGTTATTTGCAATGAATTATTCCATTAGATCTTCTCCCAACTTTATGACGTTTTTCCTCTCTAAGCAAAGAAACTTATCTTGAATATATGGATTTCCAAATCCATACCCACCCCAGCTGCAACGCAGCCAGATCACTTGATCTGAAATTAGTGAGCGTAATTCCAACTCGGTGGGTTTGGTGACTTCAAGATACTGTAGCGTTTCAGGTATTTCAATGCTTCGACATGTAAGTAGATGCCTGGTGTGATTTACAAAAGGCTATAAGCAGGTTAGGCCCCTAACACCTCTAGGCAACTACTTACATCATTAGGAACCTAAATGCCTTTATAAATCTGCGCTCTGATCCGCAGCTCATTGAAGTCAATGAAAAGACTTTGCTGACATCAATGGGCTTTGGAGTGGGCCCTGCAGAAGCAGCACGATCAATGCAAAGTGGTTTGACTTCTTTATGCTGGTCATTATGACACTTTTTCCTTAGACACTTAGAACAATACCACATTTTCTGTTTGAATAAACGGTCCTTTCGAGCAGAGAAAATAAGAAAAGAGAAGTGAAATCGGTGTGAAAGAGTGCAGAGGGAAGATGTGAATCTATCTGCTGCGATCACATCACAGGACTCACGTTTGTTGCTTTTTTCCTGGAAATATTGGTGAGAATCTCAGCTTTCCTTTAAAAAGTCACGAGTTGCCTAGGGAAAATATGACCAGAGTCTATTTTAAAAGTTTTGATGTCTAGAAAGCAATAGGCTAAATATATCTGTATTTAAAACAGCGTTATGATATTTAAGGCAATCCTGTGATTTTTTTTCAGAACCTGACTCATCATTTCTGTGTGCTGAGGCTGAAGGCACGGGTGGCTCCTGCAGCCAGCAACAACTCTCCAAGAAGAAAGGTGTCTTACCAGGTAGAAAGGGCAAGACAGGGAAATAAAATAGTAAAGAATTTCACCCCTCTGTACCCCATATTGCTGCAGACTCTGCAAGTACAGCTGCAACTATGAGGTTTATTATCCATAAGGGTTTATTAGCAGGCTGGTTTTGCCCTTATTTTTAGATGAGCTTCTCTTGGTTCAGAGACTGTCTGGTGAAAACTACACTACAAAGCCAGAAAAATTGTGTGGCTGACATCATGACGCCCAGTTCTAAGAATTTACACTTCTTATCTGTTTTAGCCCTAAATAAAAAAATAACCCTTCTCAGGGATAATGTGGTGAGGTTGTTGTTTTTTTTAAATAACATAGAGGCTTGGAGCAAAAGGTGCTTTCCATTTTACTCAGCCTCTTACACAACTGACTTAACATTTACAGTGCAGCCTCTTTCTTTTCCACTTAAAGTTCTGCCGTGTCGATCGCTCTCCCTATTTCAGAGCCTTTCCCTGCACCCCCTTGCAGACGCCAGCACGCCTTTCCCAAAGCCTGGCAGCAGCAGGGTGCCTCAGGGTGCCAGGATTCCCTGGGATCCCCTGGGGTGTGGGGGAGCTCCGGGTGCCATGATGGGTGCGTGGGTGTGTGATCACCATCCCTGGTGGGCTGGCCGGACAGAGACGAGCATGGCCAGCCCAGCTCACGGGGCTGCACATCGTGCCCGTGACTCACGGCTCCCTGGCACCGGCCCCACTGCTGGCGTGGGCTCAGCCTGGGGATGGTCCTGGCAGGCTCTCCTCCGTGGTCCTGTTTGCACTCGTTCCTTACCTTGCTTGGTTGTTCCTTTCTCCTTTTATCTATTTATTATTTTATTGCTTGCTCCCCCCCTGCCTCCCCCTGAGGAATGCTCTGCTGCGCAAGTTGTTTCTGCTGCTAGTTCTGAGAGCGAGTGGGGCTCCTCTCCCAGTGTGTCTGGTGCCAATATCCCCCTCCACTGCCAGCGGCAGCACGTTAGCAAGGCTTCCTACTCCAAATGGGCTGCTTTGGGATGCCTTACTTTTGGGGTCCCTTCATGGGGCACTGAGGAAACCGCTCTGCTTTCCAGAAGAGCCCTTTGGCAAGCAAGTCTGCAAAGGCTCAGACTCAGCAACCCAAACCCTCCGTTGCTTTGGCAAATGAGAGCCGAAGACTTCGCTTCCACCGTCTGATATTTCCAGGTGTTCCCGTACAACTGGGAAAGTGGAAGGCTTCCAGCTCAGATGCCTCGTGCAAGCTCAGCCCGCGCCAGCCCCACGGGGACAGCTGTATTTTTTCCCCTTTCCCGGTGACCCGTAGCATGGATGGGATCAGGGGTTAAACTGGGAGTATGGTGGAAAAGGGACCGGGAGCCCGAGGCTAGCACAGCTTAACAAGTGATTATAAGGTCTGAAGGCAAAGGGAACCGCTGCCTGTCAGGAAGCTGCTGCTGAAGAAAACATCCCATTGTACCGGGGAGATGGAGTATGGGGCAGAAGAGAGAGAACCAGATTGATAACCGAGGGGTGATGTGACCCCGCATGGGCTCCTACAACAAAAGCCCCTTCATCTAAGATGAATAGGAACAATAGCTAATGGGGACAGGCCAGCAGCAGCCCAGGGTTTGAGAGCCCGGAGGAGAGGGAGGAGTCAATGGTGGGTCCTGTTTTACCCAAATCCTCTATTGATGTCAGTAATCTCCTGGGCTTTCCCCCCCTCCAGATCACACAGAAAGTTCAAGGACTTTTTGCCTTCAAATTGTAGGGACACGCATTGTCCTCCAGAGCCGGCGGGACCAGCAGCCGGTGAGGTGTGTGGTGGGGTGGGCTGCTGGGAGGTGCCCCAGTGTGGGGCTGGGGTGCCAGGGGTGAGCTGCTGCGGTCACCTAGGCAGCCCTGGGGTGTCCCAGCCCCAGGCTGGCAGGAGGACCTGGCTGCTGGCCTTGTCCCAGCGCTCTTTGACTCCCGGGTGGGCTCTGGCTCCACTGAGCTTCTGGGAGCAGAGTCTGTGTGGATGTACAGAGTCTGGCACAATGGGGTCCCAGCCAAATGCTCCCATATTATTAAAAAAAGGAATTGTCTTTCTCCTGTGGCATCTGGTTAGGGCTTTCATTCGGTGCAGCATGTGCTGGGGGCGTAAGGGGAGAGTCGGAGACATGCAAACACCAGGAAAGGGAGCTGCATCCCCACTGAGCATCACTGCGGGCCCGAGCAGGTAGGGGCAGGTGCTGGAGATGTGTTGGAGAGCTGAGCACCATTCCCAGTACTGAGGGTTTTGTTGAAAAGGTATCCTGAAATTTTGAGCCATAGACACTAAAAATGAAGGGACAGTATTATTTTTTTTTATTATTGAAAGGACAAAAGTATCCACAGGAAATATCATACAGACCAGGAAAAAAAAAAGAAGAAAATAATAAAAAGTTTTGAGAGAGTATTTTCAGCCTGCTTTCATTAACCTGACAAAATGACTTGGTCTGTTGCAGAATATGTAATGCCTGCATCCAAAAAGCAGGCAGATTTGTGAAGGGAAAGGAGACAAAATCTTAGTCCTGCTTTGACTGAGGCAGGAGGCAACGTATCTCTGTACCTGCTGTCTGGCCATGGCCCTCTGTCCACCCTGTATCTGATACCTCCTGCCCAGTGGGGACTGATTAGGCCAACTTGATTAGAGAGCTGGCACAAGATGTGAGAACATCTGGGAGGCCTCGGATCGGGAGCATGAATTAATAAGAACCGGTAAGAGGAGGAGACTGAATAGGATTCAAAGCCCTGACAGGAGCTCGGGGCTGCCAGCTGGGCTGCCTGGCTGCTGCAGGCAGGGTCCTGATTGCTGGACCTGCCCTTCCCAACATGACCATCACGCTCAGGGTGATGCCTCTGCCGTAAAGGAGGGGAGAGCATGGCCTGGAGCTTTGTCAGCTCGTTAATGGCTCAGCCTCCCATGAAAGCGGCTGCATCACTGTTCCCAATGACTGGAGTGGGCTACAGACCCTCTAGGGCCAGCGGGACCCTTCACGCCTCTCCCTGTGTACTGAAGCTGCAGCTTCCAGTTGTGGTTTTGGTGGGAGCATCCTTCGGGCGGCTGGGATGGGGGGACAGGCTGGGATGCAGTGGAGTCAGGCAGGGTGAATTCAGCAGCCTCAGTGCTTCGCTGAGATGCTCATCTGGGTGTCCACACCAGCTCCTGCAGTGCTCAGTCAGGGGCAGAGGCAGGCGAGAAGCAGCCCCATGGACCACAGTGAGTGGCATGGCTGCCAGCAACCTCAGGGGACCAGTACTGCATCTAGTAGACTCCTCAACCATCTAAACCACACAAGGCATGTGCGGTACATTGCCAGTCATGGGCAATCACCCATCCTGTCTGCACAAGGGAGGCTGTTTGCACCATGACAATGGCTGCAGGACCCCCCCCAGTGCACCCCAGGAGCAGGCATGGACACCTTTACACTGGGCAGGCTGGTACCATGGAACCATGGTGGGAGTCACTTGGCTGCAAAGGGCTCTGAGCGTGAAAAGCAAGTGCATGGAGAGGTCAGAGAGCTACATTGAAGGGGCTGGGTGCCACACTGAGGGGTCTGGGTGCTGAGCTCAGCTCTCATCTTGGCTTTTGTCAGATGGGGAAAGGCGTTATGTCTTTCTAGGTTGGCTCAAATGACATCCACCCCTCCCCAGGCAGCCAGGGGCTGCGGGAAGAGATGAATTTCCACCTGGAGAGCCAGGACAGGCAGCAGAGATGGGGATGCACCATGCTCGGCGCAAATCCTCACACAGGGGAGCTGCACACCTGAAACGAGCTGTTACATCCAAGAGTGCTTATGCATCAGCAGCTCCCACCCATGGAAAAATCCCTCTTGGAGAAACACAGCATCGGGCCCGACCTGAGAATAGCGGCACGATGCCCTGCCTACATGCCCATGCCTACCGCCGGGGGTGCAGGCTGTGCTACAGGGACACTGCAGGCAGCGGGTCTGTTAGCTGGGCTGGCACAGCGGCGTGATGGATACCTCCCCAGCATCCCAACGGTCCTCAGCCACTGCAGGCAAATATTTACAAGAGCTCTCCAAGGGAGACCCATAAACTGCTCCCTGGTATAGCTTTCTGAGGATCAGTCCAGACAGCTATATTAGCTGGAACATGAAGTAGTTACACTCCTGCTGCTCTTCCAGTGCTTTTGAAACAGATACTTGTCTCTTTTATTACCTTTGTTTGTGTCTCATTTTATTTGTGCGCTGCGTGCTTCATTGTGCTGGGTTTGATACAGTTGTGACTGGCTATGGCTTGGAACAACAATAAATACCTTCCAGGCCTTTTGTGCTTTTAAATATTATACTCCATTTAAAAAAAAAAAAAAAAAAAAAAAAGCCCAGCCAGACAATGAAAACAATGTAGGGAAAATTAAACCTTAAATCTGCATTTATGATTCTGTATTAAACACACAGGGAAGGCTGGTTTCAAACTGTTGATAAAACTTTTTTTCTTTGTTAAAAATGTGCCTTTGGGGAAAGTAGTGTGTTTTTGTGGAGAAGGGTTGGCTTTGGTGAAGATACACTTGGTAGGGTTTCCCCAGCCCAGGATGGACACACCAGCTGGAGAAAATGAGCACAAGGACCAGACTGGTGCGCCCTATGTGGGGTGGGAGCTGCCCTGCTCATGTCCTGGTTCACTTTGTCCCTCATGAGAGAGCATACAAAACCTTGGCTCTCTGCAAGGCTTAACCAAGAGGCTCTGAAGTTAAGGGCAGCCTCTTTAATTGACTTTATTGGATATCAAGCAATGCTTGGAGAGCATCAAGGGCTGAATCAGGCTCCTAAAGGGCTGGGACAGGGCAGCCATGCTGGACAGCAGAGCCAGAGACCCACTGACGAAGGGCTGGGTGTAAATCCCATGAGCTTCTCCCTTCACAGCAGGTTTTAAAGGGATAATTTGTCCTTTGTACAGCAATGGTACCTGTGGGGGTTGAAAGTGGAGGCACTGATTTGAGCCTCATGGCTTGCACTTGCCATGTGATCCCTTTTAAATACCCTCCTCCCCAGGAGAGCTGAAACCACAGCTGGAAACAACTGGCCCAGGGACAGGACCTGAGCCCAGAGCCCCACGGTGCTCCCAGGGTGTTTGTAACACCCAGACAACACCGAGCCCTATGGTGTAACCAGCAGGCAGAGAGGGGCAGTGATGTCCCCCCACAAACCAGCGTCAGAGCCGGCAAATCCCCAGGGAGCTGCCGCAGGGAAGGGTGTGGGCTTTGCCCCCCTCCCCGGGAGACCCTGCGCTGCTGCTCCCGCTCCGTCCTGGCTGAGCGGAGCTGGTGACAGCTCTGCTTATTGGCTTTGCTGGGCTGGAGAGAGCACTTTAAAAGGAAGCAAAGCAGTAACATAGCATTAGTTCCTGCTGGAAGGGGGAATGAGAGATGCACATTCCTGCCTTGTATGGGAAATTTGGCCTCCTTGCATCACCCCAGGAGTTTGGGCTGAATACTGTATTCTTAGCATCCCATCCTCAGACAGCCCGCGCTCCTGCTAGGCGATGCTAAAAACACTGCCAGCTCTGAGATGGTTGTGCTTCAGCAGTGGGTGAAGTCATGCCTGGATAACTCACTGAGGCTTCCAGATCGGGCTGGGCCATGGCTGAACAGCAGCGATGGCCATGCTAAACCCACCAGAAGAACCTCAGGGAGGGGGAAACCTGCCCTGTTGTGCGTTTGGCAGCATGTCTGCACCCACCTGCCGGCACACGCTGGGGCGTTTATGAGGATTCACACCCTCACATCAGCTCGCAGATAAGCCCCCCGCCCCGCTGGGATGAGATCTGGGTATGACCGGAGCGGGGTGCGACTCATCACCCCCAGAGCCAGCTCCCCTGGGCAGCGCTGGGCTGGCAAGCGCATCCCAGGCGCTGGAGGGCTTTGGAGGCAATCCCAGGAACAAGATTTTGACAACTTGGGAGCACAACATCCCGGTGTCATTTTAGGCCTAATTTGCATGTACAGCACAGTGCCGAGTGTGTAATTACTGAGCTGAGCAGGCAGTCGTCAGCTCGGCTGTTTCAAAACATGGTCTTTAGTGCTTCACAAAACATAAGCAGACACCTTTCCCTTAACGCAGCTGCCTGTGAGGTTGGGCTAAGAGGAGCAGTGGGGTTGGGCGGAGGTTAGACAGGACCACCCGGCCAGCCACAAGCAGACATGCCCAGGGAGATGTGGTCACCTCCTTTACCAGGGAAGAGGGCTGAGATGAGGCCAGGTTAGTCTCAACACGTTGATAGCCAGCAACGGCTCTTCTTGGCCTCTACAGCCGCCATGCACGAACCAAATCTGTCAATTCTTAGCCTCCCAGTCCTCATGCTCCCCCTTCCCACTCTTTCTACTCCCTTCCTGGCCTCCCTGTTCACCCGTGAGCCCTTCCCTCCCTCCTGGGAGCTGTCAGAGGCACCTGCAGCAACGTGCTGGGAGGACCCAGGCACTACTGAAGGCAGGACAAGCTCAGCTTCCAGGTTCCCCTTCATTTTGTGAGCTTGTGTCCCAGCTCAGAAGCATCCAGATAAAGAAGGGAAAAGCCAAGCACACACAGTCCAGTGCGTGTGCATGCAAGGGATGCTCTTGTCTGTGTATAAGTATTTGCATTGCATGTTGTGTAGCAGATGGAGTTATGGGCATGCATACGGTTGTGGGAGGCATCTGCATGTTTGCAACATGCAAGCTTTGTGCATCTGCATGTCACGTGGATTTTTCACTGAGGGATGTGTGCCCTCATAGGTTTCTCTGCATGGATGCTCACAGAAAAAGGGTCTCATACACATTACTGGAGATACTTCTATGTCTGGATGGGTGTCCCATGCCAACAGACAGCGGTAACTCTGTAGTTACAGAGCGATGATGAGAAACAACAGAGAAGTAGTGTCATTGTGCATCCACGTCGCTACTAAATTTACTCTCCCACCAGCCCTGTCTCCCCATCCCGTGTGCTGACCAAGGGCGTGGGAAGGAAGGTGATGGACACACCGTGCTCCTTCCAGGCAGGGTTCAGCTGGAGCGTGGCTTGTGTTTTCGGCTTGCCTGTTTCTTTGCACCCGTGGATTTTTTTCTTTCCTTCTGCTAATATCAACAAAACCTGCCAGGGCACCTCATCACCGGAGCTCCGTGAGAGCAGACGCGACATACTTGGAGCATGCAGTCAGCTTTTCCAGCCAGTCCACACGGCCGGCATAAACTGTCTAAGTACCATCAGAAACCACTTTATAAACTTAGGACGGGAAGGAGATGATTGATGGTTCCACACTGGACATGACACAGCTTCTACACTTTCCTGTATTTATAATATTTGTGTATTGCTCCTACCTCAAAGCTTGACAGGGCTGGTCCCATTCACTTAGAGATATGAATTTGGCACAGCCTGACATAAACTCCATCACTTTGGGCCACCAAGGGAGAACCATTGTTATAAACTTTCTCCCCCCGCACCCTGTTTGGCCCCTTTTTTCCCCCTTCCAGTTGCATTATTTCTTTACAAGCCAACAAGTACAGAACCAAATGTTTCACATCTGTTCTCGCAGTCCAGCCATTTGCATGAGAATCACGGTCAGTGTTTCAATGAGCACAGCTCACTGGCCGGCAATGGGGATGGAGCCGGCCACCACCGGCCCCTCGTGCTTCTGCCAGATGTCTGGGCTCTGCACAAAAGAGATGGACCCACGGTGTTAACAAATCACCTTCCTTTGGGATCTAATCGCTCTCGAGATATGTCGGGTGATTTTTCTTTCTGGATGGTGTTGTAGAGCTGATCCTCACCCTTGGCTCAACCCTTTTGAACCTCCCGTTTAAGGGGCTTGGTGGCAGCGTTCTAGTTTGCTGACACCACTGTCACCAAGTTACCAGGGAAGGTTAGGCTTAAGGTGGGGACAGTTTCTGTTTGATGAATCAATAATGGTAATTTTAATCGGAGATCATCTCCAGTGATATAGCATCACTCGGAAACTTCCTTGAAAAATATGCCCATGTTTCAGAGGGAGTTCCCATTTAAAAAAAACCAAAATCTCCACTATTTTCCTCTTTTTCGACTTACCAAAAGCATCTTCCTCCCTGCCTGCTCTTCCCCTGCATCCCCTGCCCTGCTGCTTCTCCAGGCCTGTTCAGCTCCTGCCCCTGCCCTGAGCACTAGGGCTGGCGGCGAGACTTGGGGCTGTGATTTTTGGAAGCGGCTTGTTCTCTTTCCAGCCGGACTGGGCATTATGAGCTGCTGGTTGACTGACACAGCAGCGGATGAAAGACTTAAGCTGCTGACGTAAGCTGGCAAAAATGCCTTGGAAATTGTAGCAGGGAAGTGTAGCAGTGAAGCCCCTCCGTGCCATCCGTCTCCCCCCCCCCCCATTTAGCTGATGCTCTTATTAACTCTCCAAGCTGTGGCATTTTCCTGGGAAAATTAATGTGCAGAGAGAAGTTTTTAAGGCATTGCGGGCTGCAGGGCCTCTCGGGTTGAGGGCTGTGGTTCCCACCTCCAAGCAGCTCTGTACAGCCCCGGCAAGGGCAGCTCAGCCTTGGCATGGGGGATGTTGGATGGCTTAGTGCTTTCAGCCTTGCTGGGATGCTTGTGCACCTGAAAGGCTTCAAGGTTGGAATCATGCTCCAAGATGAAGTTATTCTTGGTGGTAGTTATTGGGTCCAGCCTGCTACATCTATGCATGAGGCTGTCCTGCCTCAGGTAGGGTGAGATGCATGTGCTGGCATCTGAGCCCTGCCTGTGCGCTTCACAGTCGCTCCCATGAGCTGGGAATCACCCCATGGGCATATTTGGGAAAGGCAGGGTGACCCCACGGGAGCAGGCATCTGCTGGAGTCATGATCCCCAGCTGCAACATCCTCCATTAGACCTGTCCAAACATTTCACTGTGTTTTGGAGGATTCCCTACCATGAAGGCAATACAGACTGTGTACCAATCCATCTCCCTTCAGTCCTGAAAACCCCCACAGGTGCAGCAAGGTCCTTGCAAGCAGGAGGGGGTGATCAGCATTATTGAGAGCAGGCTGGCCTGGGGGGCAGCTGCATTAGACAGTAGCAAACCCCATGGCTACCATGTGCCGTGAGCCCCTGGCTGAGCCTCAGCCCCGTCAGGGTGGGCTGGACGCAGTTGGCCCATCTGAGCAATGCACGCTCACTTTGTGCCCATCTCGACCTCCAGTCCATGGTAGAGGCATTTTAGCAGAACAAAGGGCTGCATTTATCCACCCTGCACACCAGTGGTAGAACCAACAACAGCTGAAGCACTGGCACTGCGCTGTTCCCCCATGCTCTGCAAGTGTTGCCGTGTCCATGGCCTCCCCTTGCCAGCAGCTGTGGATGTGCCACCCTAGGGCGATGGTAGGGCATGGTAACACCAGCAGCCCCAGTACCTGCCAGTTCAGGGGTGGCTGGCAGCAGAGAAGGATGCCTTCAGCACTCCTGGGAGCATCTCCACCAGCCTGACAATGGTGGTCTGAGAAGAAGAGATGGAGCACAGACCCAGCTTCTCTGCCACCATGCAGAGCTGCCTGTCCCAGTGCTGTCAGGGCTGCGCAGACCCAGCAGAGCCAGAGCTTGTGCTGTGGGATGTGGAGGGTAGCGCAGATTTCCCTGCTCGGATATCATCTTCATAGGGCACAGCTGGATCAGAGCAAATCCTTGGGGGAATACATGCTAACATATGTCCCTGTGAGCACCCCCACACTTCAGCATCACCTTGTATGAAGGGCAGCATCAGGAAAGCCGAGCAATCTGCCTGTGTGTTCAACTAAGATGTGGGCCAGGCAAGAGGGCAATGAACCTACAAGCTTCCTAACAGGGAAGGAGAAAATTTGGGAAGAGGGCATAGGTTGCTGGCTGTGTGACAGCACAGGGACAGGGACCAGGTCACCTCCTTGTCACCACCGGGGCTCATCAAGCGCAGAAGGTGCTGGCTGCCCTCACGCTGCCATGGTCCACCCCGCAGGGTTCAGGTGAGCAGGTCCATGGCACTCAGACATCAGCTGCAGAGATGGTTGCACCTCTCCCAGGGTTTCGCCATCTGTCACAGGGAGCAAGGTCTTGCTGCCCTCAGCACTGCCACACTTCAGCCCACTCTGCTCTCAGGGTGGGTGCTGCTGGCAGCTGCGGGTTGCAGCATGGCCAGGGACAGGGCTTTTTCTTCCAGCTCAGATGCAAAGGGGAAAGAAAACAGAGTACACTGAGGCAGAAGAGGCAGTTTGGGGAGGGATTGCTGCCATGTGGCACCTGTGGCCGGTGGCTGGACCTTCCCAGCACATCCCTCAGCTGTGCCCTTCACTCCCCGGCTGGCCACTGCTGCGACACATGCTGACCTTTAAGGACCAAATATTTTTTCAGGCTGCTGCCTGATGGGGCCAAGGGTCTGGAATGTGCCAGGGGAATCCCTTTGAAGCTGACATTTCTCAGCCAGCCATGTTTTCTGCCTTTTGTTGGAGAAACGTGTTCGGAAAGGCTCATCTGCACTGCCAGTGCCTTGGACAGTCCTCGGCTCATGTGCAAAATGCTGCCAGCTCCAAAGGTTTGTGTGCGTGCTTACTTGGGCATAAATGATAGCATCAAGCTCAGGGCATGGGAGAGTCTGTGTCTGGTCTGTTTTGCATCTTTGTGCTTGCAGCGATGCCACGGGACTGAACCTTCTCGGTGTAGCTGCCCTGGGGTGATGCTCAAAAGGACGTGGGCAGGTGTATGGCAGTACGAAAGCAAGTCCCTGAGACATCTAGAAGACAGCAACGTGGGCATTTCCACCAGTCTCTTAGAGCTCAGGATAAGTGCATTTACTGTTTGGGCTCTGTGGTCCCACCTGGCAATTCAGTGCTGTTTTGGTACTTCGCAGCTTGGACATTTGGCGAGAGGAGGCTGTGGGTGAGGAGGCTGCAGCTGTCATGGGTCTTTACCTCTCTCTGCACAACTGCTGGGAACACCCCTTTCATTGCATCTCCCTTGCCAAGAAAAAAGCTTCAACCCCCAACCCTGGGCCAGTTATTTCTCTCTCAGATAGCCTGCATTTCAGAAGTCTTCCTTGTCTTGAAATAAAAGTAGTAGAAGCAGCTACAAGAGTCATCTACTCCACATTCATGCTGACAGTGATGCCTTATGTGGCCTTCCAGTACCCGAACTCCCCTCTCTGGAGCATCCAGTGAGAGCAGATATGGCAGGCTGGGAAGTGGCTGAATATCATGATAAGGTCTGTTTTAATGTTAAAAAAATAAATAAGGTAGGTTCGTTGTAACTGATGCTGGCTGGAGGCAGGAAAGAGGACATGCAGTATATACTTGTGAGCACAAGAGGGAGAGCAAGGAAGGAAGAGAGGAAGGACAGGAACGAAGGAAATGGACTTGATACCTGTTTGTAAACTAGGTCAAGGTTAATAATGATTTGGATAGCCTTGGCTCTGGGCCCAATTTTAAAGGTTTTGCAAATGCATATAAAGAAAAGACAATTCCTGCCTGGAAGAATGAGCAGTCCGTGGCTCTGCTCTGGCAGTGATTTACACAGTCTTCACTTTACACACGCCAGGAGCCCAATTTCCACCCGCATAAACCTAACCACATGAGTGAGGATTTGCAGGCTCTGGGCTCAGCAGGTTAAGTCAAGGCTCTGGTTTAATCCCACTTATGACAGTCAAGGCAAGTCTTACCCAAGGAAAAAAACCCTACCCAAACCTTGGCCTGCGAACTGACTATTTTTATTCCATGCTTTATATTTTATCTGTTTTGCTTTGCTGTTCCCTCTTATTGCTGTATTCAAGCAGACAAGAAAATGATTGCTCCAACGGTTTAACTGATTTAATAGAAGTGATACAAAAGAGAAGAAAAATTGAATGCCGGGGTTGGTATTTTCGCAAGACCAGTCCAGCGCTGGCTCCCTGGGCACAAGATAGTTTAGAGTAACTGAGCAGAAAATCTTGTCAAAGTCCTCTAGAACAGAGAGCGCAGCGGTGCAAACCAAGCGATGCCTGCAGTGCCAGGGGGCTGGCGTCAGGCAGCGCGGGCAGGACTGCCCCGGCAGAAACGCGGTCCCAAGGCAGCCTCAGCAGGCAGCCGAGTGCTGGATAACCTGATGAGAGGTTTTGAGAGCTATTTAGCAGCACTGAATTGGGACTTGAAGCAGAATTAATTGAGCTCAAATTGCATCCTTCTAGCAATCCGCTAATCTGCTCCAGCAGGAGGATAATGACATCTCAAGAAACCAGCTTCAAAAATTGAAACTTGCCGAGTTTTAATAAACGGGCTGCTTAAAAAGAGGATTAATACTTGCATATAAAATACTGCCATACCAACACTTATGTTCATACAGCAGTCTTTTGCCTCCAAATGGAAAGGGGATCTCAGGAGAATTTGTGAAGTACATGCACTCATACACACACACGCACACACACGATTACACATCCAAAAGCACAAAGAACCAAGCTGCTGTCGTGTCCCCAAATTACTTTTCTTAAACCGTGTTTATTAGTCCTAGGCTGCTCTTAGCATGCAGAAACCTTAATAAAAGCTCCTTTCAAGCAAAGACCTCAAAATACTCTGCAAACAGCAACAGATCAAGTGTCACATCATCCCTGGTGACATGGGGACAGCACTTCAGCCTCTGGGAAATAAGTGGTGTGTGGCAAATACATGGCAGAACTGGGAACAGAAACCAGAAGTCTGAATCCTGCACCCTCTCCCACTTCATTTAATTTCTCCTATTTTCTGAGACCTCTGTCACTGGGAGACGGTTAAGGAAATGGGATTTCTGCTCTGATTGCAGTAGGAGCCCTTCGGGAAAACGCCTTGTTAGCAGCATCCACGTGCAGCATGGTGGAGTTTCAGGATTCCTGTTCAATCCAATGGCAAATAGGTTGGATTTCTGGGAAGTGTTCCTCTGCCCTCCCCACTCCATGGCTGCAGTCTGGGTGCAGCTGACTGAAAACACCGAATGCCTTAATGCCAAGTGACTCCCTTTGCTCTTCTGCCTGCACCTCAGAGCAGTGCTCATCTTCGCAGGCTTCTCCTCATTCCCTAACATCTCCCTCTTTGTTTAGGTTTCTGTGTTAATCTAACAAGACAGAGAAGAAAGTCTCCACAAAGTCTTATCCATCACCCTCAATTTACATTTATTAGCATGGGTACCCACAGCAAAACAAATAAACTGTAGCGGGTTGTTCTCTCTGTTGCTGTCAATAATATTGTCATTGCCACCGATCCAATTAGAAGCATTTGCTGGAATTCAGTAATAGGCTTAGAGCTGGCACTGAGGTCTCTGTCTTTCACCGGGTGGCTCACAGGCTGCTATGAAATATTTATGAACGATCTTGGATGACATCTGTTTGCTATTTTGCTGGTGATGTTCCCAGCGAGCGGCCGGCTTGGGGAGCACATGCTGGTCCTGGCAGTGTGGGCATCAGATGAGCCCTCGCTGGTGGATCAGCGGGAAAATAAACTAAACCAGGGCTCAGCCGCTCCATCCTGGAGCAGATCCTGGCTGCCACGTGTGAGCATGGCCCCGGGCTGGTCTAGCTGCAGAAGCATCACCCAGGATGATGTGTCTGAGGCTCAGCAGGCAGCACTGGGGACACTGGGGCTCCAGCCCATGTTCCTTTGCAGCAATACGCTTTTGACTAGCTCTACTTCTGTTTCTGTGTCAGATGTGTCTGTTCATTGGATGGCTCTAGGAGGAGGGGAAAGTTTATCCAAGAAGCAAACACCTGAAGGACCACCTACTTAAGGTTTGGCCAAGGTGGTGAAAAACCATAGCCAAGAACAAAAGTGTTTGGGCCAGAAATGGCAGTTGTGCTGCCAGCACAAATTTGTGCCCCGTGTTCCCACGTATGGTGACCTGGGCAAGGGGAGGGGGTGGTTGGACCCTGCGCCCATAGGAGCACAACCCATCGCTGGGGATAGTACAGCACGGGCCAAGCAAGGAGCAACTGTGGAGGAGATGCTGCACCTCTGCTGAGCTCACCAAGTCACTCGCTGGCCACAGAGTAAAAGTCTCCACAGCAAATCACAAAATGACTTGAAATATCCAGTGCCCCAAAAATGTCATCGAGATTGTTTGACCATTATCACTTAGAGAAGACGCAGCTCACCTTGTTTAAGCACTTCACTGAGACTCCTAAATAGGTTATTTATTGACCTGCCCTTCCTCTACTGTCTGCAATGAGCAACCTGCACTTAAACCTATGCCTGAGATGGGACGTATGCTCCAGATACCTGTTTCTCTGTGGGGAGTTGTGCTCCGCACAACTTCCCCAGGGTACAGCCGACCCCTGCAATGCTCAATAGGATCCAGTTTCCCATATAGTTTATCAGTGTTAGATATCCTCCGCCTGCTCAAAGGCTTTCTACCTATTCTTTGATAGGTAGATAGTCCATCACGAGATGGCTGGCAGCTGCTCAGAGTGGGCCAGAGCTGTGCTGTCAGGATGCCCCCGTGGTCCTGCCTCCCCAGCAACCTTTGATTCCACCATCCCCCTCGTTCTCACAAAGCCCATGGGTGACCACAGGCTTTAGCCAAGCCACCGGTGCAAGCTCTGACCCTCGGTGTGTTGCAGGGAGGGGATGGTGGGGGAGGGGGGATCGGTGCTCTGGCCGGGGGAGGGCAGGCTGAATGCATGCTGTGCCCCGATAGTCACACTCACAGGGCTAAAGGGCTGCCCAGCAGGGAGGCTGGTTGGGCACACGGATGGGTACAAGCCTAGCAAATCCCCCAAATTATACCCTTCCCACTGCAAGGAGAAAAGAGAGGCTGCGCTGAAGCTGGAATTTGCACAGGAATAGCAGGGTGGTTGTATCTATATCATATCATAAGTCTGAGTGCAGCTCGTTCCCCAGAGCTCTTGGTACCACCAGCACTTTCTCCCGAGACCCCGCTTGCACCCCCTGAGCCTCCAGCCCACCCTCAAACCTTTCCTGAAGTCACGCTGGAGCTGTCTGCAGCAATACTCATTGGGAGGGGGGTTAACAACAGAGGTCTGCGCTCCCAATCTGACATGCTGGTGACACTTTGAGGGAGGTGTAAGCTTGTCACAGGAAAACCCTGTCACCACCATGCCTTGGAGAGATGCTTTCCTGCAGGACAAGCCCTGGCAGACCCTGCAACGCTGCAAGTGTATGGGGGAGGTGGGTGCTGGGGTACCAGTGTGGGCACCAAGGCACTGCCGGGACATGCCAAGGGCTGTGGGGTGAGCTGGTGTCAGAGGCAGGACTGTGCTCAGCTCGGGGAGCTCAGGTGGGGCAGCCCTGCACCCACGGGGCGTGCGGAGCAGTGCAGGGCAATTTCCTCTGGCAATACCAAGCCCGGTGTCTTCTGTTTATCTCAACCATCATTTGCATCTCAAGTGTAGAAGGAGCAAACGGACAGTGCTGGACGTAGGATCAAGTGAAGTGACCTATGAAGAGGAACCATCTGGCTATTTCTTGGACTGAACCCCCCCTGGGGGCCAGAAAACCCCTTGGTTAAAGACCTCCCTGAAGTAACTCTCCATGGTCACTTTTCTAAGCAGGACCGTGCTGTTAAAGATGCTCTTTCCCTCACTCCTGAGCTGTTTATCCACGTATGAGTTTTAGGCTTTGATGAGCCCAGGGACTCGTGTAGATCCTCCCTGCCTGCTTGTGGAGGCTTTACCTGGAAAGTGTCTGGCAATGCGTCTGGGGGCGGGGTGGGGGGGTTGCGTGCTGAGCACCCACCACTGCAAGCTCTCCTGAGTATCGGTCAGAAAGAGCGAAATAAAAAGGGCAAAGGGGAGAGCCTTTCCAGAAAAGCTGCTTTGGATGTTTTCCAGGCTTGGTAGGAAGGACCCACCACCTCCATCTATGCCCCAGCCATTCCACAGAGCTGTTTTAATTAAAGCCCGCACAGACACCTTTTCCCATCTGCTCTCCAGCCAGGCACTTCCTCATGGTGACTTTGCTCGTGGTGGAAGGTGCCACTGTTAACACGTCATTCTACCTGAAGTATGTGAGGACAAAAGAGATGTAGAAATAATTTTCCACTGAAGGACATCAGTAAAATGTATGAAAACTGCCTGTCTCTGGACCATCTGGCTGCTGATAATACAATATTAATAACCACAGTCAATTAAGCTGAGCCTCCCTTGGGGAGCAGGGTTTCAGTTGGGCAATGTCACAAGAATCGATGTAATCCAAGTTCTGATGCCATTGATAGCAGCTGGCCCGGCAGCCAGGGCACCCGGGGAGGGTCCAGGCACACTCTCAGCTCTCCTGGGACAGCCCCTGCCACCTGCAGGTGCTTTGCAAGGATCCCCGAGAGAAGAAGTCTTCAAGATGATTTGCACGGGCTTTGGATGCCCAAGCTGGGGCACCAAACCCTCATATCTTAAAAGAGCCTGGAGAGGGAAAAACTACCGAGAGGTGATGGTGGGCACTCTGTGAGACGCTGGAGGGGAACCTGGATAAATACACAGGCAGATGGGAAGGGGTTTTCCACTCACTGGGATTATACGAGCTGAAGGGGACACCTCTTGTGGAGAACCCTCATTATGAGCGTGGAGATGCCCAGCTGCCTCAGAGGAGGCACAATTTCCCCTCCTCCCATCACTTGTAAAAACCCCTTTGTTTCCTCCGAGCCAAAGCTTTTTCTTGTTTCCTTTAAGGTTTTTAAGGGTTTGAGGCTTGTGACTTGATAAAGCTTTGCAGGCAGGGCAGAAGCAGCCCAAGGAAGAGCTCCCTTCATGGTAAGAACATTTGTCACCTTTTGTCACTACCTAGCAGTATCCCATACCCTCATGCAGCTGAGCTTTGGCACACAGCCTGTCCCTTCGTAGAGCTTCTGCTTCCCGTCCTAAGCGCTTCAGACTCAAGGAGCCTCTCCTGCTGCAAGATGGATGTTTTTCTGTGGCTCTGGAAGGGTTTCACCAACACCCCCCGCCCCACCCCTAGGAACCAGCAAGGTGAGAGGCAGATTGTGCTAAGGATGGATAAGCACTAGGATACTTCACTCACTAGGTCACCCATGATACCCACAACTGTCTGTGTGAGCAGGATAATGCCCCGGTTCCCCAGTAAAATAACATCAGTCTGACAGCAGCTCCCCAGAGAAGTGGTTCTTTGGTTTGTGAGGTGTCACAGCTTGAGGTGTCACATTGGGAATCACCTCTGCTGGGGAGGACTGTGTTTTCCAGCAGAAAATCCCTCCAGGATTTTGCCCACAGACTCCAGGAACAAGTTTGTCATACAAAAGAAAAAATAAAAATCTCCTTTCCCCATCCCTGACAAACTTCATTTGGCTGGAAAATTCACACTGTGAGAAAATTTGGAGCTTTCAAATAATACCTTTCCCAGCAGCAAAAGATTCATTGTGATTGACACATAGTGTCACGTTGGCTTTGCTCAAACTTTTGATACTTAAATTTTTACCAGCTTTGACCCAGTTCCAAAAGTACTGCAAAAAAATGTGGAGCCTGAGAGGCACAGGAGGAAAACTCTGGGTAACAGAGCAGCAAATGTGCCAGCGTTTGAGTGCAATTTAACGTACAACTTGCCTTGTTGCTTCTATCCATGGGGCGTCTTGGGCACTGGGAAGCGGTGCCGCTCGCGGGACCTGAGGCAGCCGGGGTCTGTGGGATGGGTGACCACTCCTCCCGATGCACTTCCACAGGGTAGCCAAGGGGGACCCGGCTTTGGGAAGAGCCAGGGCTGCCCACTGCTGGGGGGCAGGCGGCTCGTGTCCAGCCTCAGCTTGGTGGCTGAGCCCCTGCAGGTCAGCCTTCTCCCTCTCGCCTAATTAGGCTGTAATTACACACTTCCGAACAGAGGTGCTTTCCTGCGAGCATGCACAGCATCCACTGCAAGGAAGCTCTGGGCACAGCTGGAGTCACGTAATAAAACCCACATTAATAGTCAGCAGGAGGAAACAAAAGAGCAAAACCAGTTCAGGTGAGCCTTCACATACACCGGTTTCTCAGTAGCACCTTCCAAGGGAGCTGAACAACCTACTGAAGTCAGGCCAAAGAGCTGTTAAAAAGAAAGAAAAAAATTGCTTACATTGAAAATATATTGTGTGGTTCATTTCACAACGGTTAAAGCAATTTAGAGCCATCAGCAGGATCAGAGTGAGGGATTTGCTCTGTTTGATCAGACAAATAAGCCGTGACGTTAGGTGTCTCTGCCTGCAGAAGTGCAAATGCTGGGGTTTCTTTGGAGACCCCCCCTCTGCTCCACCGAGAGCCTGGACATGTCCTGTGCTGGGACAAGCATTTCTTTCTCAGCCACCCCAGGCGATCTGCTGCCGCGGTGCCGGTACTCCAAAGCATAAGATTGGATTAGACTTTTCTTAGCTTGCCTCACTCAGAATGTAGTGTTGCCAATTTGTACGATTTTATGCCAAGCCTTGTGATACTTGGGATTTTTCTTAGACTGTCAGTTCCTGGAATAAAGTGATTACAGAAGAACCCCATTGCTGCCTTAGTTATGAAAGTACATTCCTGTACCATGTTGTTACCAGAACAGTTGAAACAGGGAAAAAACATCATACAAAGGGGAGCTAAGGACCCCTCTTCCACCACTCAGCTTTGGGTTAAAGTTCCTGAGTGTTTTAAATAGTGATCTCCGATCTCCGAGCATCTGGAACTGTCCTGGTCAAATTTACCTTGGAACTGCAGAAAAATTTTCTACTATCCAGTGCATGCAAAGAGAAGCCTCATTTCTAGAGTGGTAACAGAAGATCATCAAAACAACCTTGCTGGTCCTGACCAGGCTGAACTAGTCCAGTGTCCTGTCCCTGGGTCAGTGGCACTTCCCCAGGACATTCTCGCAGCCTCAGTGACCCCTGGCTAAGAGACAGCCTGAGCTTTCACCTTAGCCCATCTCCTACAAGGACTAATGGTGCAATGACAGGTACAACTGTGCTCAGTGTATCTGAGGGACAGTCCCACATCTGCTGAAGGCTCTTTGCTGCAGCTGTTACAGGAAGGTAAGGACTGCCCAGAGGTCACCTTGGTCTTCTGCAATGAAGATGACCTCCACCAGTTTGGGAAGATACTGAACCTCCACCAAGTTGGGAAGATACTGAATGGGATAAGCTTTATTTCTGATGAACTCACTGCAGCGCTTCCTTTCAGACATCTGCTCTTTTTCCATGTCTCACTGTAAAATGAAACACCCCCTAGCCTTTCAAGATGAGTGATTTTCCTTGATTCAGAATCACTTGAGTTAGTTTTGAGGGCCACCAAGCCAGTGACCTAAAGGATTTTAGCTGATCACTGCAAACTTGCCTGTCCTGACCCTGCCATCAGTGTCCCAAGCCACAATGTCACGCAACAAATGGACAACGGCAACCATGGAATCCCATTTAAAGACGAGTCTTGTTATTTTTATACCAATTACAAGGTTATGGATCAGGCTAAAGGGTGTTTAATACATTGTAATATTTAGGCACACTTGGCTCCCACATTTATTGGGGCTGTTTGTAGCAACATGTAATATGTGCTCACTGTGGAAGTATGTGGCATGCACATAAACCCGGCACAGATGTGCTGAGAAGCACCAGGGAAGCCGGGCTGGCTCGTGGCGTGGGGAGCAAGTGAACCTGCCTGCAGCGAGGGCAGTGGGAGAAGGGAAGAGAGGGGAGGAAAAGAGATAAAACTCATACCTGCTGGGCTTGCTCTTCTCAGCTGCATCTTACTTTAACTTAGTGTTTTCTTTTGAGGTCTCGAAATCCCATTGCACAATATTGTAAAAATGTCATAAAATATTTTATTGCATTGTACAACTGAAATGCTGCCAAAAGCCTTAACCCCTGAGCTGCCTCCTTCCCAGGGATGCCCAGCATGTCACTGCTCGGGAACTGGCTCCCTTTGGTGGTCGAACTTTGAGGAGGACAGAGGGGCTTTAGGGTCTTGGAGGTGAGACTTGCCGGATCACTGCTCCAGGGCAGTTAGTCTCTAAGACTGATGCTGGCTAATTTGGGGCCTTCCCATGCCTCTGTCTGGGGATTTCAGCTTGATTAGAATTAAAGGTGAGATTGGTCCTGATGCTTTCACTTTTTACCTCTTTCCTCAGTGCCAGTCCTGCGAATGCCAATGGAAATGGGATTGCTGCTCTGCAGTACCCTGGGTGTGTCCTGCTGTCTTGTTTCATGCAGAACCCATCAATCAGCCATAAAAGGACTTTTGGAAGCACCTGGAGTCAAATCAAAAAGGTACAGGAGGTGAAGGAGCAGCCCTTCCAGCAAGGCCATGGCCATGGCCCTTAGGAGGCTGATGGTGCTGCTGGACGGGCGAGCTTGGGAAGTCACTGGGTTCATTTTCCCAAGGTGTGTGTGGGGATAAACAGCTTTATTGACCTTCTGTGTAAAGCTCTTGGAAATGTGCTGCTGAGGAGACCATGGTATCCGTTTAGGAGACTGACGGTGGATCTTTTGAGGTCAGTGGTGACATAGGAGTGCTATTAGATCTTCCCTTATTCTGGTCCCCCAAATCGAGGAGCAAACTGGACAAGTTCAACATGAGATGAGGTTCCTCAGAGCAGGCTCAGACAGAAAACCTGAACCCTTGGAGCATGGTTGAGGAGTCCAGCTCTGCACAAGGTTGGGTTTTTCTTCGGTCACTTGCTCTGTGATACCCAGCTATGCATCAAAACCTGACCCACCTGGCTACCCCATCCCTGCCTCAACAGACACTGTCATTAACTTGGGAAATATTTCACATCAGCTGGAAAATTCCAGTGAGCTGGAGAGGCCACTGGCCTCTCCTCCTGCAGATGTTGGGTCTGTGCTTGCCAGCAACCAGATCTTGGCCTGAGTTTGTTAGAAAGAGCAAAAATTAGCCAGCTGTTCTCAGTGGAGATTTTCATCCCTCTTTCTCCCCCTTTAATGAAAGAAATAATAACTCCATGAAAGGCTCAGGCAGAACTTATTCAGGCCCAGGGGAAATTCACCCTGCTCAGAGGTATAGATACCAATTAATTCTCACTTAAAGCCTATTTTGAGCGGTACTTCATGGGTGTAAATCTTTCTGCTGGTGTTCATACAGAGGTGGATTTTCAACCTAGTTGCAGCCCTGAAGGGCAAAACCCAAACTATGTCTTCTTTCCTAGTTTCCACGAACACAGTATGAGCAATACCATGTTTTCTAGCCTTCCTGGGCTGTAAGCAGACTGTGGTATTGAGTCATGGGCTAGAAGAGTCCTCAGGAGAAGAATTTATCTGCTGTAACAAATCTCAGGGTAACTCTTGATTTTCAGGCTGCATTACCGTCAGTGCCTCCAACCCTCTCCCAGCTCCTAACCCAGCCTGTGGTGCCTCATGCCCCACAGGCACAATGCTGAGATTTTTAAAAAGGACTTTTAATGCAAATTTCCCTCGAATTTGTGCTAAATCTCCCATCCCAGAGCCTAGCGATCTGGCTGAGATGTGCTGGGGAGGAACGTGGGGATCTGCTCATTTGCTTTTCTATCTAAACAAAATGCTTTCCCATAAACACGGAGAAGGAAGCCCCACTTGGCCGAGCCCCTTGTAAGATGGGTCTTCACTGGGAATGTTTATATGTTGCCTCTGAAACCTAAACTAAATTAAGCTGAAGCTTTGAGCACAAATGGCCCCGCTCATGACTCAGCGCCAGGGCTTTGTGCAGCATTGGTGCAGCCGGGCTGAGCCGCGCACTCGGCACGGGGGGTGCCTGCCCTGCCAGCCCCACTGCAGGCAGCAGCATGGACCCCACGGGGGAGTGGAGCTGGTGTTTCCATCTATGAAGGTCACCAGTGGGTCCACAGACCTTCCTGGCACTGGCTTGTTCACGGTTAATGTTCACGAGGGGTCATCACAGTGCCTGCCCAGTAAATAAATGGTAGGCAAGAGCCTATCAACTTCTCCATGGGGAACCCAGGAGCTTTTGGGAGTTTCTGGGTGTGTCAGGCATGTGCCTGAGTCCTGGCAAAGAAAGCAAAGTGATGGTGTCCCTGCCACCTGGGTACACCATGGATGCCTCTCCTTTGGAAAACCAGACAGTCTAACTGCATGTTCTTCAATTTAAATCATCTGGGGGTTGTTGCCCGGGGGCACTCCAAGCTCCATGGACTGGTGTGTTGTGCAGTCTGGGTTTGCCATAGCCATGCCTCAGTTTCCCTGATGCAGAGCAGATAATTGCATGGACCTGGAGGGAGCACGGCAGCCAGTCTGGCTGGAGAGCACTAAGGTATTTTATTACATCCCAAAGCAAAATCCTCCAGGATTATTTGGTGCTAGGACACTGCCATGTGTCACACTTTCTATAAATGACCTTTCAGCTGCCCAGCAGTCACTACACCAGCAAGAGTGCGATTGGCACTCTTTGTCCTCTCCCCAAATCTGTTTAATCTCCCCAGAGCTCACAGGAAGGAGAAGGGGGACACAACTGAGGTTTTTCAGCCTCACACCACAGGAACCCACCAGCCTTTTGCTGCTGGCCAGACCAACGTGATGGACAGACAGGACTGTGTCCACCCAAGTCCCAGCACACAGACGGCTATACCGCCAAAGCTGCCGTTCCCATATGGTCCCTTACATCGCAGGGAGTGGTTTGACTGCACAAGCACGAAGCGTAGCTGGACCGGAATAGCACATTAGGAGAGCTCTGCTAGTACTCCCACACCATTTCTGCTAAGCCAAATGCAGACATAATCCACTGAGTTGGGAGGCTGGGTTCCCAGCAGCATTAAAGGGGATGGGTGCCTGCCCTTTAATGCCCATCCGCTGCTAAGTCCTTCCCAAAAGGGCTGGGAGGTTTTTGCAGTAACCGTTCGCTGTGTCAGAGCTGAACGTGTGGTCCAGAACAGCACAGAAATCACTGTGGGTTTCAGTCAACTCCTTCATATCGGTTTCTCTTCTTAGCTCAGCCAGAACAGGGTATCTAAAATATATTTGCCTATCTTTGGCATGTTGCAAAAACTTAACCCCCCACGTTAACAGCCCCACTCCTGCTCCCCTCCAAATTGCTGAGAAACAACGCTCTGATATGACAAGGACAAGAAATCACTGCTGGGGGTTGGAGCAGTTAGGGCAGCTCCCACACATGCTGCACAGAGAAGTGGTGTAAACATTGTAATAAATGGTGTAATCACCTGCTCAGCGTGACATCCCCGCCGCGGGGCAGTGAGCGGGACCGCCGGGCTCCGGCTGGCAGCAGCTCCTGCCCCCAGGTGACAGACCCCGCTGCGGACACAAGCCTGCTCGTACAACTGCAAAATACAACCGGGTGATATAAAGACGCTCTAATTTCCAGCAGGAAAAGGCACAAATCCATATATAACGCCATGGGAAACAAGCAGGCGAATCCACCCCTCATGCCTGGGGTCCTATTTAGTCTCAGAAGCATATTACAGGTGTGTCTGTACTTGCAAAGCAATACAAGCTGTCACTGGCTTGGGATGGGGGATGCACTAACAAACTGCCTGGTGCAGGTTAATCTGTTTGTAACCACTGCAGGAAGGCTCTGTCAGATATTGCTGCAAGCTCTTTGGAGCAGAGGTTGCCTTTTTCAGATGTAGAGGACTTAGGAGGACAAGGTCTATTAGAGGCGATACGGATGCACTTATATTCATTAGCAGTGTCTAAAAATCATCCCTGCCTGAGCAGCGTGAAGTCAGCACCGTGATGCAGAGGTGAAGACTGCAGACAGGGAGGGACATGTCCCACTGTGGGATTTGATCCCTGCGTTGTACAGGGCATGTGTCATCCAGCCCCCGCAGCAATAACAACACAAAACCAGGCGAAACCAAGAGCCACGCACTGTTTGGCATTCAGGCTGTGGTACAATGTGTCCTGTCACATCCCACACAAACGCACACACACGTTCTCCCAAGGGCACATCTGCCGACAAAAGCAAACACCTCTGCAGGCACTGAATCAGCCACAAACACTTCTGTGTACGGAAACACACACGGGGACAGCGGCTTCAAAAGATGAGCAAGAACAAAATAAAGCAGTTATAGCAGCGCTTAAACTCCTCCACATCAAACACGGACGGAGTGAGACATTGTAGTTGGCATCGGTTCCCATCTCCTTTTTTTTGCAAAGTTTATTTATGAAATCTGGGGATGAAGGCAGGGTCCCATACGGGATGTGCAGCGCAACCCACACAGGTGAAACCAGATGGTGGCAGTTAACACAGGCAAACAGCAACGAGTAACACAGAAATATAAATAAACTCGTGTTTTTTAGGAATTCATCAGAGATTCGCATAGGCACAAAAAGGATGGATCTTCAAGGGGGACTAAAGCAAAAAGCAACGTAGCTTTTTTGGTCTCTTGCTGTTAACTGCTACGAAAGTACACTGTTTTACACCATTCCATTCTTTATTTCCTCTCTGGAGGTGCTGCCACATGGAAGCAAAGCTGATCAGCAGGCTCCTCTGAGCCTGTGAATTAAAACCTGCTCTCTGATTAAAGCGCCGCTGCACTTTGCTCTCCCTCTGTCTCAGTCTCTGGTCATATTGTTGCTGCGCCAAGACAAAACATGCGCTCTTCTTTCATAAAGAATTGTGTCTCCTTTTCAGCCCAGCACCATGTTACTGGTGAGCGGTTCCCATCTTTCATCACGCAAAGTGAAATGATTAAAAGAGAATTACTGGAATTCCCTACATCTCCATCAGAGATCAGGCTTGGTCATTTGGAAAATAAGTAATGAACATCATTTGTTAATGTCACTGTTAAATAATGAATTTTTTTATGCTTAACACGCCAGGCCTATTTTCTCTTCATTTCTACGTTTGTTTTTGAACCTGCTAATTTAATTAAATCTGCTGTTGAGGAGCCATTAAAGGTGACCAACCATGCAAGATACTTGCTGTGGTGCGCCAGGTAATTAAAGTGAATGGGAGGCAGCTTGGGGGAGAGAGGAGCAGGTCCCTGTGCTGTATCAGGGCAACATCTGGGTTTATGGGGTTATGCCTTTGCAGAAGTAGTTATAGAATATTTTAACACATTGCACAGGATATTCCAATCCCCTCCTGGTCCCAGGGCAATGCTCTGAAAATGCACCCTGGAGGGATTTGGCCTTAAATACATTTCCCTGCAGCTTTTTTTTTTGTTTAATATGTAAGATCATTAAGCATCTCACTGGATAGAAAGGGATTTTTATCTTCCCATCCAAAGGAAAAACATCTGGAATGAACCAGAAATGTAAATGTATGCCTTCTGCTTTGAGGTTCCTCCCCATGCAAAGGTAGGGAAAAGAGCAGGGAAGGAAGGAGAGGCATCAGACGTAGCAGCAATCCTTTTCCCCTGACCAGGTTTCTCAATTACCTGCAGCTTCCAGACATGTTGTTAGCAAAAATCAGGAAGCGCTGGAGTCCTGAAACCCCTCTCAGCCGCCTCACATATTTTATATTTTGTAAAGAGAAAAGTGTTCACCTTTGAACAGCAGGCAGCATTCACGCCTCTCTGTAATCCACACCCGTGAGCTTTGGTTTTGCCTTTCAGAAGGAATTTAATCCACGACACGAGGCAGCACCACAGATTGGGGCTCGGTGGAATTTCCCTTCAAAGCCCCACGAGACACTGCCAGGCGTCGGGTCACAATCCGTCCCTTTGCACCTCCTGCTCCAGCGGGGGCTGCGCCCCTTGGGATGCAGCTGGGGATCCTGCTGCTCTGTGTGTCATGCTCTGAAAGCACTTTGGTCCCCACGTTTCAGCAGATCAGAGACCAGCCTGTCCAACAGCACTTCCCCAGAGAAGGGATGCTCCTGCTCTGGCTCCCCATCCAGCAGACCCATGGGCAATTTTAATGCAAAAATCCACCTGATGCTGGAGGAGCGAGATGGCTGGGGGCACCTTGCCCGGCAATGTCCCATGGGGGAGAGCAGGGACACGTATCTGGGTGATGTGCAGCCTTCTCGAGGTGAGTGTTATCCCAAGAGGATGCTCACTACTGCCTGTCTTTTTTTCCTCCTCGGCAAAACTGCTTCTGTGGGCAATAAGACTTCATCTGAATGAACAGTTAGTAGGGAATGAGATGGGGTTTCTGCTGCTGTGAGACAACATTAAGCAGGGAAGGCTGAAATTATCACATGCTGTCTGATAAAAATACTGTTCTCCAGAGCCCAACGGAGAGCCACCGGATGGCACTTTCTGTCCTCACAGCCTACGTTTGGTAGCTGCTTCATTACTTCTCAGAAGCTGGTAAGAGCTGAGCCATGGCTCCTGCTGAGCAGAAAGCCAGGCTGCCTCCTGCGGCCCTTCCGTGGTGGCTCTGTGCTCATTGCTGAAGCCAATGCAATTTATCCAGCTATAAAAGATTCCTATCTTCCCATGAGTAATTGTACTCCAATTTAAAAGCCGAGTAGCTACAGTGCTGCCATGGCCACTTGCAGGTGACGCTGGGACGTCCAGCATGGTTTCCCACCGCTGCCAGCCATGAGCTGCCCTGACTTACGTGATGTGCTGAGGGCAGTGTTTGCTCAGCAGCATCCCTGCCAGCTTGGCCAAGGGGTGGGGAAGCCCCCGGGGATGGTGCGAGCTCAGCTGGTGCCTTGCGTGGCCACAAGACACCAGCCTGACAGGGTCCCCCAGCACGGGTGGTGGCCCAGGCACTCCAGCAAGGCTGCAAAGTGCCAGCGCCGGTTTCAATAAACTAACTCTAAAAAAGTATTTATCTTGCAAAGAATTCAAAGATGTAAGGACAAGCAAAGCAGGAGACCCAAGTGTGTATTATTATGGTAAAAGAAAACAGGTCATCCCCCTGCCCAGTGGAGGGGAGTGCAGCTGTGCTGATGTTGGGGCAATGCACCCCCTTTGCACCAGGACTGGATTTGGCCAAGTTTCCTCAGGAAGTGAAGAGGGATCCAAAATGCAAATGTAAATAGATGCTTTAAAAAGCACTGGAATATATACAAGCTCCAGCAGGAATGCGGGGAGCAGCTGCTGTTTTTCTCCTTGGCCCTCTGCTGAACGTACACATGCACATTTTGTTGGTTGTAAATGTTTAGAGAAAACAGTTACAATGAGGCTGTTGGAGGACTACTTTCTATCAGCTGGGCGCTTGTATGAGAACTGCAGTGGGGATGAGCTGTGCACGCACAGCCCAGGCTATCAAAACCTTTATCCCAAAGTGTGCTAGGCACAGCTCCTTTACTCTTACATGCTGGTATTGCAGCCCAGGTTTCAAAGAGCAAACACAAAGCAAGTTGTTGAAATGATTGCTTTTACCTCTAACAAGAATACCACTAAACTACTTCCAAATTCAATGATCATCCCACAGAGCTGGTCCAGCATCGGGAGGGGGGGCGGGGAAGTCTGCTGGCCCCACTGGCACCAGCCTTAGCCCTTATACTGATCCCTGGCTCCCTTTTTCTTACCAGCTTTCTATTAGGAGTTGGAAGAAAGCAGAGGTGGGCTGAAAGCAAAACCTCTTCGTTCAAGCAGCCTTAGATGCTGCTGCAAAAAGTGCTCTTCTCCTTCCTTCCCCTTCTCACCCATTCAAGAATTACCGGCCAGCTTAGGATAATGTAGCAATTTAGTCTAGTGAGTTAGCGAGGAGGGAGAGAAAGTCAATGGGTTGATCGCCATAAAGGTAATGGAGAAAGGCGGCACATCTTTAGCCCTGTCTTAGACTCCTGTCTCCCCACACTGGCTCTAGACATCTAACATGCCTGAAGCTAGATGAGGTCATCCCATCCATCGAGCTGAGAATTGGCTGCAGCCAAAAGAAAAGGAGAGAAGCAAGAAGAAAGAGGGGATAAAACCATGCACCAGGAGCTGTTGCAGAGCCTGGCTGAAAACCTGTGGAGCCCCCAAGCATCTGCCTGTCCTCCCGTGCAGAGGAGCAGAAGGCACTTCACCCCTTTCGGCCAAGGCTCTCTGCAAAGTGCTCACATCTCACCCTGGCCCGGGCTGGAGCTCTCCTCCAGCTGGGGCAAAGTCGGGCAAAGCAGAAAACAAATGTGTCCTAATTGCAAGTGGCATCTCCTGCTGTGGGTGGTCTCCAGCCACAGAAGCGTGACATCGTCTGGGAGCCCCACTGCACGGTGGGCAGCAGCGCGGAGGGGCGGCGTGTCCCTGCCCGCGGTTTTCATCCTGCTGCTGGGTAATAAGGGCTTAATGCGGGAAAGGACGCACTGGGCTGTGCAGCAATCAGCCAGGAGCTGGCCACAACAGCCATCATTAAAGGTGCACAACTGGCTCCCAGAGAACAAAAGCCCCGTCTCTCCCACCAGCCCTCCCAGTACAATTTTGGTGCTGGGCCAGGGCATTGCAATTGTTGTTTTGACGGACGCTGATTCAAAACAAGCCCTCAGTCAGTAATGAGGTTTGTTCAAATTGCCTGGGACTCCGTTTGTTCTCCTCTCAATTAATGCTTTCAGAGGAAGAATGCAAATTTCCCAAACTGGGGGATGAGGAGGGAGTGGGGATGGAGGTGGTGGGGTGAGAGGGTGACTGGTTCATCAGAGGGAAGGATGAACCTCCAGCTTTTCGCATCCAACCCAGCTTTGCCTCTTGGACAGTAAAACAGTTGAATATCGACAAGAGGGTTCATAATTAATAACCTTTAACTGGATGCCATTAATGAGGAAGATGACGGCAAATCCTAACCCCCCAATGCGACATGATAGTGGTGCTCTTCGATCATTAACCACGTGTGCTGGGTGCTGCTCCCGGGGCTGTAGCTCCCTTCCAGCCTCCACACAGGCAAAGGAGGAGGCAGAAAGCTGCCTCTGTGGGGACAATTGGGTGACATCTCATGGCGCTGTGATGCTCTGGATGTGTCAGCAGAGAGGCTGAGTAGTCCTGATGCAGAAGTGGGTCATGGGAGAATTTTCCTGTGGTTCTGTGGGTCTGAAATACACCAAAGCTGGGGTTCCCCTGCTGGTGGTCAGTCTGGAGCAAACTGGTGCAAATCTGTGCATTCCCACAAGGACTTGGCAGATGGGTGCCCACAGGCCACCTCCTTCCACCTGTGTCACCCATTCACTTGGTGTCCCCTATATGCCACATCTGGCCACATTACAGGGCCATTTCTTGCTCCTGCTCTTTTTCTGGGAATGAATTTCTACCTGTTTGCCCATGAATTACACTCGCAGCAAGGCAGACTGCTCTGTGCGCTGGCCAAACTTACTTGTCGTACAAGAAGACACCTAGAATTGTTTTTCCCTTTGTTTTATTGGTGGCTTTGCTCTGATTAAACATGTCCCCTTCCTCCCAGTCCCCCTTCCCCTCCCTCTTGGCTGAGCCAAGCGACCCCGAGACCTCCATGGGACCTGGGGCAGGGGGCTGGAGGCTCTAGCACAGTCAGAAGGACTTCAGAGCTTTTACATTTTTAAAAAAGGGCATTTGGGGGCCAGCAGGCTCTGAGTAGATAGTCCTAGGACTGCAGTTTGAATTTGCATCCTCATGTTTTTGTTTGCCCTGGGAGCAGGCAGGAGCCAAGCGGGGCTCAGCCCGGCAAATGGTCCAGAAAAGAAAGTGGTACAGAAAGGAGAGAATAAGTATCCCTGTTTTGCCTTGGGGGTGAAAGATAAGCGAATGTAAATGAATCTCAATCTGTTCAGTTCTTAAAACTGATGCTCTCTGAAGGAAAAATAAACAGTTCTGGATTGTTAATGTTTGTGCTTAGTTCCTTATGTGCTCAGTTCTCTCCTTCAGAAATGTTCTCTGCGCTCTGGGCTTGATGGTCATTTTCTAATTGAGCAAATGCTTTTTGCTTTTTTTTCCCCAAAAATGAAAGCTCAGTTCTCCTGGATAATTTAACTTCTTATAAAATATTGAGAATTAAGACCTAATGGAAAAAACCCTAAAATAAATATTTTATGGCTCTGAAAAGCTCCCAAACTCCAGCATAGAAAGCTGTTAGATACTGCTGTGTTTCCTTAAAAAAAAAAAAAAAAGAAAGTTTACTGCTTGGAAAAACTCATAACTAATTTATTTATGGCCTTGGTGGTCAGGGGCAGCAGCCTGTGATGAGGGGAGGGGATGGGCATTGGGAAGGTTTTAGGAGCAAAGCAGAAAGAATGAATTTTGCTCCCTTAAAAATATCAGTTGCTGACCTGTCTTTATTGACACCCTGCTACAGAAGCCACTTGTTAAAATCCAGATCCTGCGAAAGCCCAGCCCTTGTCAGTAAGGTGCTTGAAGGGGCTCAGGCTCCTTTTGAGAAAGCTGAGCGCTGGTCACAGACTAGGCATTGCTGGAAAATCCCTGAGTCACCTGCTGGTGGCATCTACGTGTCCCTGCTGGGGCCAGGAGCGATGGTCACAGCCATTGCCTGGGGTTCCCCAGGGACATGCCTGCATCGAGGTGGTGTGAATCCACCCATGTACATTTGAACATAAAGATGCAGGGATGTTTTCCTGCTTGAACTTCTTATGCTGCTCTTGCTTTTCCACTAGATTTTTAAAAATGCAGAAAAGGCAGCTTTTGTGAAAAACCCCCTTCCTGCCCCACTTGGCCAGCGCCAGCCCTGCCTTTCCCCGGTCCTCATTACAGGCTGGGCAAGGGAATGGCTCCAAGAGGTGACGGTGTCAGGGAGCGGTCAGGAAAAGTTTAAGAAGTGCTGCGATTAGGATTAGCCCATTTTTCTTTCTATCTAATCAATGAGGTTCTCTACATGGATGCATACGAACCCATTTCCTAGGAGGGAGACTAACTCTATGGGGAACGTGGGTTTTGATGGATCATCCTGCACCCGGGCAGCCTCTCCGTTGGCCCCTAACAGCATCCCCACGGCACGGCAGCTGACTGATAGATGGCAGCTAGGAAACCCCAGGAGAGGGAAAGTGAAGGATATTCCTATTATCTGCAGGCATGTTCAGTGGACAGGATTCCTTTTTTTTTTTTTTTTTAATTATTATTTTGAATCTCTATCCAGAGAGGTTTAGTTATAAAGGGGGAAACTGTTCGGCTCATTATCCTTTAATTATTGAAGTGAATGATTTGGGTAAAATGGAGGAAACTGAAAACATGGAGATTATATTCCAGTCCATTAGGCAACCTTAGATTTCCTAAAGCAGTATCTTTAAGGCTGGCAGGAATATTTTTTAATTTATTCTGTCATCTGTGAACAGAGAGAACTGTGTCATTACTGAAAGGACTTTTCAAAAGAGAGACATTTTATCCCGTTTTGCTCTTCTTAGCAATAATCTCTCTGTGCCTCCCACCCCTGAGCTGATTTCTGTTTTAGTTGGGCTTTTTATTTAGAAAAAATGATCAGTCTGGCATTTGAAAAGCCTGCCTGCTCCACTAGTGATCATACCTCACCTCCCCAGAATTGTGAAACACTAAAAACCAAGCAGGATGCATGGAGAGCAGAAGTTTCACTGTGGTTACAAAATGTTCAATAAGACATAATATTGTGAGAATGATAAAAATGTTTTCACTAGAAATAAATCGGTATTATGAAAACACACCGCATGAAGAATAGGGATGCTCTACAATCAGGAAGAGGGCTGTGACACTAGGCATGTACCTCTTTCCATAGCACCATTTTTTTTCCTTCCAGAGATGGGCCAGGATGGCGCTGGGATTGCCCTTTCCCTGCTGCTCTGGGTGGCACTGGGCAGCTGTGGAGCTGTGTCCCTTGCTGCTGGTGGCACCTCGCTGCTGCTGGGGCCAGAGCCAGGACAGCACCCCCACACCTCCCCGCTGCTGCCCACCTGGAAAATGGCATTTCTGATAAACTTCATACTTAGGTTTTCTAAGAAGTTTTCTAGAGAAAGGGAGGAGTTTCAGCCACTCATTTCACAGCTCCTCTGCCCGGCTGCAGAAACCCCAGTGATGGCGCTGGGTTTGCTCCCTGCAGCACAAAGGCAGCAGCTGGTCACTGATCAGTGGTCTCTTTGCTGTCACCGACTCACCTCCCACCCCCCTCTTCCCCACCAAACTCCTTGGCCTTCCTCAGCTGCTCCCTGCACCGCTCCTGCCTGCACTTCACATTACTGCTGACCCCCAGCCTCTAACTTGCCTCCGTCTTTTTTGACAGCACCCGATTCAAAGTGGGACGTGGTTGGACAAGACCTCAAATGTGGTAAGAAAGCAAAGAAATCGGCTTCACACATCCCCAAATGAGATTTGACTGAGAAGTGGCATCATATTGCAATACTGGTCTATGTTTAGCTTGTGATCCACTTTTACGCCATACTGTTCTTCGGTCAATTAATTTTGATGTGGTACTTGCACATTTGTATTCTTCTTAAACATACCATTTTACAGTTTTTACTGAAAGTTACATCGCTAGATTCCTAATCAGGTACTTGACTTGTTAAGATAATTTTTGTTCTGATAAGGTGTTTTCAACCAAGTGTATGTCCAAATTACATCTTTCAGGCAGTGATTTCCTCCAGACAGCACTGTCCTAAGTTATGAGAGCATCAATCCAAACACTGTCAAAAGCCTCCTTACTCAAAAGCCATCACACATATCACTTGGCTTTTATTCCAAAAGAGGAAATGAAATCAATTTGACATGTCAGCATACATTTAGGTGAAACTGAGGGGTATTTTTAGCATGGGAGAGTTGTTATTGGGCTGTTTTGGAGGGTTTTAGCACAGAGCACCACTCTTTAAGTACATCTACTCCAAAGACTCCAAAAGTTGGGGTAACTCAACAGACTGTTGATATACTAATGAGTTTGTCTGATGAAGATAAGATCTAAATATATCTTAAATAAAGAGATAAGTTCTTGGTAAAACACAGCTGGCTTCAGAGTCTGTCAAACACCAGCAAGTTTTCAGCAACCCCCTTCAGCTGCTCTCCCTCTATAGTTTAACTTGGTCCTTTCCATATATCTCCAAAATCCAAACAGCTCGATACTTATCTCATGTGAAAGCTAACAGTGTACCTTTTTTTTTTTTTTTGAGAGAGAGCGACTTAAGTTCATCAATTATGTTGCTGTTATTCCAGACACTCAGTTTCCTAAGTGCCTCCAATAACAGAGTTGAGTTATCGACATAATGTTACTGTAATTTTTGCTACCTAAAAGTGTATATTGCTGATGTTTGGCCTTATGTCCCTTTCTTTCCTCTTCATCTGAAACGTCATATCCTTCTTATTTCTGTTCATTACATCTTACATCATTATTCTCAGTTTGCACACACATATGTGAGGGTGTTTTTTTTCCATGTGTAGTCTGAATCAAATTCAGTTTGAAGCAAGTTGTTTTATGTCTTTGGAAACCCATGAAAGATTTCTGAGAGCCAGACATCCCTTTCTAGCTGTACAACTGAGGATCAAACATACTAAAAATAAAACCCTGTTCTTAAACAACTCTGATGGGTGGCTGAAGATTGAAAACTGAAAAGTGTTGTCTCCCAATAATTGCTTTCAATTAATGAGTTTGCCTTTTGCTGAAGACAGCTGAGGTGCAAATGGCCACTGGAGCTGACTACCATTGTGCCCGAGAAATTCTACTCTGAGAATAAAAGTTGTCTCTTTGTAAAGACACAATGCGGTGTCCATGGGATTTTGTTTCCATCAACAGTAAATCATGTGTTTCCATCTTAACAAGTATTTTTACAAAGTAAATTCTTAAAAAATATGATGGACCAGCTCCAAAAGTTGTGAAAGAACCCTTAGTTTCCCTTGTGCTAGCAAACCACTGTAAAAATATATACAGAGTTGAGACGAAGTTGACAATTTTTCCTAACAAGTAAAGAAAACACACTGAGCTCAAATCCAGCAATAAGAAATGCAGAAGTTTCATAAAGAGTTTGGATCTGATCCACAGCTGGTAAATTAAAATAAAATATCTTAAACCCACTTCTTCCCATAAGAAGGTACAGACCTTAAAGATCTATTTTTACATAGCTAAATTAGGATGATAATAGTTTCACAACTGTTTCCCACAAAGGGGAACTGACAGTGAGTCCCCCAAAATACCTGTTGAAATGCTGCAAGCTCCAAATTTGGGTGCAAAAGTCTGATGGAAGCATTTGACCTTCTTTTCGAAAGAAGTGGGGGAGGCTTCTTGCGAGTCTTTCAAACAATGTCAGTCTGTCAATTTTCAGACTCGTTAATTTTTTCCAGCTGTAAATCAATCATCTTATTAACTCTTCTCTAATGTCTCCCACCAAGTTATCTGGGACTGGCAGCTTGACAAGCCATTTTTGCAGAGCCGTGAGAATAAAGTTTCTCTTGTGCATTGCCGTGATGTCATGAGCACTCGCTCCTGGCTTTCACTGATCCTCTTTCACAAAAGCCTCCTTCTTTGCTTGTAGCAATTATTCAGCTATTAAAGCACATTACGTTAGGTTTCTTATTTTAAGAGTGATATCACTCCTTGCTTTAATGTCCAGCCGATGGAGCAATTTGCACTAACTTCCCCTGACACCGTGTTGGTGCTCGAGTCCCCAGGTTATGCTCCTGCCTGCATAAAGCTGCTATTGATGGGATCTACATGTGGAGAAAGCAGAGGGGCTGTGACTGATTTAAACACCTAAGTATGCAGTATTATGTACTCACTCCTATGAAGCAACATTACCAGAGCCACCATTTAAACCTTTCCTCCATGCCTCTTCATCTCAGTTGCTTAAGAGGATGAAGCTCAGGAGAGCTGATGTGCGTGGGCACATGCATGTTTGGGAATGTCTCCTTCCCACTTCTGGCCCATTGCTTGTGCCAGACCAGACCAAGACATTGCTGCTCCAGGTACACAGCTCCTACCAGTCCTGCAAAACCAGGTGGCCAGGTTGGAGAGGAAAACATGCAAAGAGGAGCTCAGCTCTCCTAGCAGAGAGCTGCCATGGAAAAGGTGCTCCAGAAAGCTTCACTTGGAGCCTGCACCTCCTTATGAACCACAGCATGTGTACACACAGCTGTGGTGATCTGTCCCTTGTCTATCTGCAGCCCATCACTATCCAAACTGCATTCAGGGATCTTCCCTCCAGAGGGAACCAGATTAAAGTGAACCCCGGGCTTGTAGGGACAGGGGAGCACAGTTGGTAGGGACCTGGCAAGCGCAGAGCTTGCTGAAGTTCCTCCATCTCCACGGAGCCATAGAACAGCACGTGGCCTGAGCCCTGGTGCTCTGAGGACCAGCTGCTGACATTCCCTCACCTTTGTTATATTTGCTCTTCCTCCTTCCCAGCAAACTCAACTTCCTCCTCCCATTTGGCACATTAATTACTGGCTTTCAACCTTCCATCCAAACCCCTCTTCTTGTCTCCCCTTTACTATCGTGTGATAGGGGGTGACCGCGGCCAGCTGGGTACCAAGGCGCTGCTTGCACGGGTCTCATGTCTGCAGCTCAGACAGCTCCTGTTCTCCCAGTTCAAAACCAGAACGACTGTAGCCTCTGACTTCCACCCAGGAGATGCTGATTTCAGCTAACCCTTCATTTCTATTTCTGTCCCCAGTTTGGGAGTAGCACAGGGACAGGGCTGACGCAGGAGAGCTCCTTGCCTATCCCAGCCTGCAGGTCCACTCCAGCTCCGCCGAGGGGGTTGTAGCAAGATGGCAGGTTGGGGCAAACCCAAACTGCTCTAGAGCATCACGGTGGGACTGACGCCAAAAAGGCAGCCAGCTTCTGAGTGACCCACCCCACTTCTGAGCCTCTGCACACCCATGCGTACACCCTCCTCCCAGCTGGAGGATGCTGCCAGCAGCTGTATCCCGACCAGCAGCACCCAGCTCCTGCCTGCCCACAGAGCCTGCCTGGCACCTGTGGCCCTTTTTTTTGGATGGGGCAGGGAAGGGGAGGTCTGACCGCTTTGCCTTGCTCATGGCGTCCCCTCAGCGGGGCTGGTGTTCAGCTCCAGCTCCAGTTTCCCTGCAGGTGGTCCAGTGCTCAGGAGGCTCAGGTGTATATATAAGACCTGCTATTTATAGGTCCGCTTAATTTCCCAGTTCCGCTGTGTATTAACCACAAACCAAGCAAAACGTGCAGCTATCTGTTATTACTGTTACATCTTGCACGCAAGGTGCGGAGCCCAGAGGCTGCTGAAGGACTTTCCACTGACAAACACCTAGCCGGTGCAGCAAGCAGCGCTTCGGGTTTAAAGAGCCAGCGAGGGCTTAAAATCCATTTTACTGACTGAATATAAATGTCAAATACATACGGGTATGCTGGGGGTTTGATTCTGAATTTGCTGTGGCATAACCAGGAACAAGTGCCTACCACGCAATGCGACTTTCCATCTCTCTCAAAAGCCTGATGTGATCTGATCAGCCTAAATTCATGCCTGCTACTTTGTCTAATCTGAATTAAGAGTTAGCAAGGTGTTATCACTATTAATATCACTGTTCAACGAGCAATTTATGATGTGCTTGAGTATGTCAAATAGAGGTGTCAGTGTTTGAAGACTACACTAAATTTTTAAGTACTAAGAAGCTGAAAATAGCAGAAGCCAAAGAGAAACAAGCACTTCTCATAAAGTGATTAATCCAAACCTAAAATATTTGGGGTAAATTGCTCTCCAGAGATCCCTTTTCTCTTCACTACCAGCTGAGGGAAATTATATGACCAGCTGACTCCACCAGCTCTGCTAAGTGGCACAGGCCAGTTTGGGTCCCAATAATGCAAAAAGTCAGTTTTATAGAACCATTATTTATTTTTTTTCAGACTACCTTGGCATGCAGCAGGGCAGTGGAGCGTGAGCTTGACATTTAAGGGTTTCACTCAAGTATGCAACTGAGAAGAAAAAGCATTAGGTGCTACTAAGCACTTGGACAACACATGGATGCATAGTGCGAAACCCAGCTCAGAGCTCACAGGAAATAGAGCAGAAGCAGCAGAATGGCTGATGAAACCTGGAAGGATTTAGTTGTAATTACATGTAAAAGCTCGGAAAGGAAATCACAAAAAGGGAAAAGATGTCATAGGAGAAAGTGGCAAAGAAAAGCTTGACAAGCTGCAAGAACATGGGTTAGAAGGAGAAGCATGAGACAAGATGCTATGAAGCAGCTCTGGGATAACAGGATTACAAAGCGTAACCTGGATGTTGGAGCAACCACATGACAAGGGAAATCCAGAAGACTTTAGTCTGTGTTAGCTCCTAATAACAGACTTCATACAATGCTCTGAGGTCTGAGGATCCGTGTTACTCATTCCTTCTGGAGCAGGACATGAGGCAGCCATTTAGCAGCGCGTGACAACGGTGCAGAAAGGATCTGAGCAGGCTGCGAAGTGGACTAAGACACCCAGCTATAACTGTCTGGAGAGCATGGGCTCACGGCATGTGACTGCTGTCCTGCACAGGCTGTCCTGATGGGAACACTGATGACTGCACATGGCCAGGAATTGAAAATAAATGGAATGGAGTGATCTATCAGTGTTAGTGACCTTGTCATTGGCATAAAAGTCCAAAGGACTTTGGGTTGGGGAGCCTTCTCTGTGGTTTGCATCTGCATTCTCTGCTGTAGGATCGTTTCTGTGTGACAGCTACGGGACTTTGGCTTCTGTCTCCACCAGAGTAAACAGACCTTTTGCAACACACCTTTCCATTGATTGTGTGACTCACTTAATGAAGGCCCTGCAAATTCACATACATTTTAATTTGAGAAGAATCCCATCAAGGAAGAGAAGCCTCCTGCCAGACTGGTTCCAATGCCTCTCGGCTCTGGGCAGCAGCCAGCTCCGACAGCTCCTTTCAGCACAAAGCGAAAGAGAAAGAGGAGGGGGAGAAAAACTTGCAACTAAAGAGAATTTAGTGGCAAAAATGTACTTCAGACGAACTTTTATGGGGTCTCTCTGGACAGCGCTTGTTAAAATCCGATAATCACTTACAAAAAATCCTATTAAACTGGCAAAAGGGAAAAGCTGAATAAGGAAAAAATTGCATGAGATGGGTTATATATAATCATCATCATCAAGGTTTAATGTAGTTCAGATATGCACCATGGTGAGGGAAGATGTTCTCTGCTTTCACTTTGGTACAGGGTGGGCTGAAGTGAAATCACAAGAGCCCCATCGAGCCACCCTGGATGTAACCTCCATGTCTGCCATCGAAGGTGGCTGATGGCTGTACAGGATAGCAGCCTGGCAGCTCTGTGCTGATTCACACTGCCTGCTCCTATGTGCAAACCTCTGTAGGGAGCTGAAGCTTTTTAACCCCTCGAAGCAGCTGGTTATCATACCTGGCACCCAGTGGGGCCACCCTGCCTGGCACAAGGACCACAGCCCCGCAAGGTGGTCCATCCAAAAGCAGCCCAGAGGGAGAGTTTCGAGGGATGGAGGGAGCACTGGGTTACAAAACACTTCTGATGCGATGGCAAAGTGACACAACTGCACCTGCTTGTCACCGAGCCCTAAACACCTCATTTAAAACTTCCTGGGTTTGAGGGGGTTTGCCAGGTTTATGGCACATTAAGACCTGAGTGATTGTCCTGGTTTCAGCTGGGACAGAGTTGATTTTCTTCCCAGTAGCCGGCACAGTACTGTGGTTTGGATTTCATATGAGAATATGTTGATAACACACTGATGTTTTAGTCGCTAAGTCGTGCTTACCCCAAGTCAAGGACTTTTCACTTTCCTGTGCTCTGCCAGTGAGAAGGGGCACAAGGAGCCAGGAGGGGACACAGCCAGGACAGCTGACCCAAGCCAGCCAAAGGGATATTCCATACCATAGAACACCACACTCAGTATATAAACCAGGGCAGCCGGCCGGGAGGTGCTGGTCACTGCTCAGGGACCACCCAGGTGTCGGTCAGCAGGTGTTGAGCAATTGCATTGGGCATCACTTGTTTCTCCTGGGTTTTATTCCTCTCTCTTCTTGTTACCTCCCTTTTCATTACAATTATTATTATATTTTACTTTATTTCAATTATGAAACTATTCTTAACTCATGGGTTTTACCTTTTCCTGATTCTCTTCCCCATCCCACTGGGCTGGGGGGAGTGAGCGAATGGCTGGGTGGTACTTAGTTGCTGCCTGGGGTTAAACCATGGTAGTCATCTTTCCTTCTGTGGGTACCCCCTCTTGTCCCAAGGACATTATGGGTCAGTTCTGTGCTTGAGAACTGGCAGCCACTTGTAGCTACCCTGTGAATTTTTATTTTATTAGCAGATGTTTTCTGCATTGTACATCTCTGCGGACAACCTCCAGCTCATAAGAAAGGTGAACATTCATGGTTTCAACCTGTTTTGGACTGGAAGTAAAAAATAACACTAAAAGAGTCCCATGAAAAGGAAGTCTTGCTTCTTTACCTGCTGTGACAGCAGCCGAGCTGGTCCCTCAGTGTGGCATAGGCAGCTACTCCCATTTGCAGGTTTATATTTCAAAAGTGGTCACAGTCAATGGAAAATGAAAACCAAACACAAAGTAAATCTCTTGCAAAGAGAATACCTGATCCAGACATGCTGGTGGGCCCTTCTGCTAAGGCAGTCTGCAAACAAGATACCCCAGCCATGGGGTGCCCTGGGCGGGGAGATGACCAGAAACAGGACATTTTGCTCCTCATCAGCTGCACATCAAAATGCCAAAGGCTAAGCAGAAAGCTGCAAGTGGCCTGACAGACTTCCAGCAGAAGGACATGTGGGTGCAGAAGGGTACCTGCAGCGCAGGGAGGTCTTGTATACTGTATTCACGTAGGCACACATCTCCTAGTGTTAGCAGAGCCTTCTCTGTTGCACGCTTTTTAACCTGGTGGTGTTAGCATGTCTTAAAGCAGAAAGTGCAATTTTTCTTAAACATCATGCATACATCAGCATTATTATTATCAGTTGGACACAACTACGGCATATATGCTGCAAAGAACAGAGCTGCTCTGTGCAGGCATAATGGGAATTTCCCCATGATTTTTGCTGGATATCCAGAAGTCAGGTGCACCACAGCCCACACTAGTACGGTAGCAAATCGTCACCAAAATTGGTAGTACACTGACCAAGTTGTTACAGTCAGCAAGTCTGTGTATTAAGCATGTTGATGACTAGTGGACATCAGGTTTTTCATTGAGACCTCAACACTTTTTGCCTGCTGCGATGTTCAACAGTCATGAAAATCCAGACCTTGGTCTCCAAAGGATTTTTAACTTGTGCTAACACAGTAGACGTTAAGCAGAGTGGTTCATGATAAGGCAAGTGAGCACCACTGGGTGCCATGGAAGGTAAGTTTTTCCATGGGTAAAAAGAAATAAACCCATGCATTTAACTGAAACAAAACAGTTACTTTTAAAGTTGTGAGAAATCCAGGTATTAATTTACAGGGTGAACGAAGGTTTCTGCACAAACAATGTTTTCAGAGTATTGTTTGTCTTGGAGAAGAAGCGCTCATAAATCTATGGCCTATGCCATTGCAAAAATTATCTCAGCTAATTTCAGGCCCAAACTAATTAATCAGCACTTGTTGCTATGTTAATTAGCCAAAAGTGACCTCAGATGTATCTGGCCTTTTCCGGCTACTTAGCCCTAATGGGAGTGTATGCACCTGAGGCAAAACCCAGGAATAAATAGACGTGAAGCCGGCTTCCAGCTGGGTAAATACAGCCCAGACTTCCCGGTTCCTACGCTTGTGAAATAAACAGTGCCTCAGCCTTGTCTCTCCTTGCTTTCTGGCCTTGTGGAACATCTACGACTCTCTGGGCTCTAAATCGAGCCTTTGCCATGTGTTATTTATGCAGCGGTGGCCTTGGAAAGCTTTACAGCTCAGTCTTGGCCACGCTAAGATGATTGCTGCAGTATTTCCTGCCGGGAAGCTTGTGCTGCTGGCGATCCACCGCGCGCCAGGCACACACGGCCCGGCAAAGCCCCCTCCTCGGGGGGCAGGCGGGGGCTTCCCTGTGGCCATGGGCCTGTCTGCCTGACACCAGCTGCCTTCAGGGCCAGGTCCCTCCTCCGTGACCCGCCTCTGCAGCCGCGCTCCTCGCACCACCGCCAATACTCAGGATTCGGCCCTTCATCCCCAGCTGGCTCTCCAGGGTTGCAAGGCCAACTTCATCACGAGAGACGTGGCCCAGGTGCCCTTCCAGCTAAGGGTCGGTGGTGGTGAAGAGCAGAAAGCCAATGACACCTTTTGAAAGATCATTTACATCTACACAGGCAGCTCCTGTTAGTTTTCCTAAATCAGATGATCTTTTTATTTTCAGACTAAGTGAAGGAATCAGGCTTTCCCTGACAGAATCAGAAAGCTTCTTCTAGGTTAGGACATGAGGATGTATCATGTGAGCTAGCTGGAACTAAATCCTTGGTTAGGACAAAGCACTTGAAAATACACAAAGCTAACCAGGTCAAGAATATTATTCCTATAGATCTATTATTGTATATAGGTTGATAGTCTATATAGGTCTGTTATTTTAAATCCCTTTATTCAGTTTTTTGATTCTTAATGTGCCTAACTGCAACTCTCAGACAAAAAACCCGATTAGCCCCATGTCACAGATGAAGTGACTTGCCCAAGGCCTCGAGTGAGAAGCCAAACCCCCTCCCCAACACAAACTCAGCTTTTCCAGCTCCTGCACGTGTGGGAACCTGGACTTTGCTGCAACCCAGTATCCTCACAAGCAGCTGGATCAAGCAGGCTAACAAAACACAAACGCAACCCCTCTTTTCTACCAGAGCCCCTGACGGCACTCCCAGAGGCAGCGCGACCATGGCTGAACACCTCCCTCTATCACAGGGATAAAGCTGGAGCATTTCCAGCCGCTGCCCCCATCCTGCTTGTGTGCAAGCAGGTTACTTGGGAAAGTTTCTGGTCTCAAGAAATTAGCTGGTTTTGAAAGTATTTTTTAATCTACTGGAATATTTTTCTTTCTAAAGAAGCTGCAATTCTGACTTTTACCAGTTATAGCAAAACACCAGTTTTCCTATTTTCCCTGAGTCTCTTTGACTCCTACTAACTTGCTTTAAGAACATTTTCAACTGAACCATCCCCAGCTGAAACTGCTTGTTGTTGCTCTTAAACAGCCATGAACATTTAAAAAAAACCTGTTTGAAAATCCCAAATCTCTCTTGAGTTGCTTTCAAGGAACTTTTATGAACCACAGTTTGTATCATACCACACCATTCAGCAAGACATGGGGCTGGAACAAAGATATTAACGGGCATGACCAACCTTTAAAATATCCAAGTGAGGGATAACAGTTAAATGTTGTGAAGGTTATGGCTGGGAACATAGGAAGCCATAGGTGAGCGTATGGCTGCTACTTAAAGGCTCTTTCATTTTCTTCAGCTCTTATGAGCCTGCAAAGAATGAAACATTCAGTGTAGGAAAGGGAATTATTTTCTAAAATCGAAGCCATGTATCTTAGAGTGGTCTTATCTCTGGAACATGATCTTATTATGCATAATAACTCGAAATAAGAACAAATGATGTTGGTCTCTCTTGGGATCATGTCAGAGTACGTTATGTTTTGAACTCAAGCTAGTTTGAAATCAGTCACTAAGGCATCTGCAGGAATTCTTTAAGGACTTCTTCAAATGTGGTGAATGTAAAAGCAACATTACTTTTAACTACTTCACTCTTCTAACCCAATTCAGCTCATTATTTTGGCAGCATGAGATGCAAAGGGAAGGCTTCTTGCATTTCACATATGCTTTCTAAATAAATGGAGATGCCTTGCTGCTTTTGGAAAGGATGATTATTTTGTTTATAAATTAAAAAAATGCTAGCTTAACTGCCTCGGAGACCCTATTCCTCTAATGTTAATGGCAGAACCGGGGACTGAGCAAGACAGCACCTTCCCCACATCACACCACCTGTCCCCTGCGCAGCGATGAGCCCACACACACTGCACAGAGCCCCAGGTGATGTTCTCAGGCTCAGACCAGGCATCTGGGGCAAGGGCTGTGAGAGAGAAGCACCTGAAGAAACGCCGCTCCCACGTCTGCGATTGCCAGTACGTGACCAGAGCATCCCTGGGAGACTTCAAGAGCGAGTCAGGTCAGCTACCCTCAGCAGGGGATAACTCCTTCCTCTGCTCTCTCCCTTACCTCACTCACATGTATTACACTTCGGTGCCTTTCACTGCAGGTTAGTAAAGGTGCATTATGCATGAGCAGCTACTGGTCGGTGCTGTTAATGTGGGGTAAGGTTACCCAGCAGCAGCAGGTAGAGCTGAAAGCTAAAATTGATCCCAGCCTTTGTTATCTGACCACCTAAGACACAGCGCCCAAACTGTCCCATGGCAGCTCTGTCTTTTGTTTTGGGCTGCCCTGGTGTATCCCTGCAGGCTTTGATACTCTGTCACCATCTTCACATTTTGCTTTGGTACTGAGAAGTGCCACTGGATCCTTCCAAGCAATGGGTTAAGGTTGAAATTTAAATTAAAGATAACAGGGACCTGTTAGCTTAATGGCAAGTTGTTGGTTCAATATCAATACATAGAGAGAAAGCAGAAAAAATAACCTGACAATGATGCTCAAAGGGGGTCACTGGGAGCAAATCTGGTCAGGCTTTGCTGCAGACTAAACACCAGCAATCACTTCAGTCTGAAGTAATGCTAAATACATAAAAGACATTTCAAGGTTATTTCTTTTCAAATCAGTGAGTTGAATTCAGTACTGGAGTAAAAGGGAGGTATGAATATCCCCTTTGGAGGCAAGGACTTTGGGGAGGAGATGGTTCTTTTTCCATGGAGTTGGAAGCACCTTCACCAAAAGGTCGTTTCCTCCGCTGAGAGGCACAAAGGTGTTGCTAAATTAAAATGAGAAGGAAAAATTTCCTCCAAGGGGATTGTTGTAAAGGGAGAGGAAGGGTTTATGCACACGGCTTTTCCTAGCCCTGCTCATGGTCATATCATGGTAAGATAAAGTTTGAAAACTTGTCCCTCAAAAGCTACAACCCAAAAGGGAAATAAAAAGAAGCTGAAGACACAGATGTATTTCCTACTATCTCAACATCTAGGAGATTGACACATGATTTTTGAACATTCCGAGCTGGCAATATTAATAAAGCTTCATCGTCAGCTTTTCAATGTCAGGTTCATTGAAGCAAGGACTGGAACTGAGCGATTCTCTTTCTCAAATGCATGCCCTAACCACCAGGCTGGAGAATCTGCCGTATGCTCGCTTTCTAGCTGAGTGAATACTGAAATAGCCCATGCAAGGGAAGTGCCGCAGTCGAAGGGACCAAGGGGTCTGTCTCTCTCGCATGGTGATCAAGAAACTCTCCTATAGACTGGAGCTCAAATCCCCCAACATTTGGGCAAGTGAGCATTAATTACTGGTTTAATGTTGGGGAAAAGGCTGTAGCAGCAATAACTTAAACCTTCAGTTACTAAGGCATGAAAACAAAAGGTTTCAGGCTGGAGCAAAACACAATTTTCTGGATTTTCACTTTGGGGAGAAAAAAGCAAACAGGCAAACAAACAAATTACTGCAGACTAATCAAAGGCATAAAAAAAAAAATTACCATTTCCTCTCTCCAGATGGAAAATAGAGTATTTGTACAGCCCATTTTCAGAGTCTTTCTTCCCTTTGAAAGGCCATCAGAGAACTAATGAAAAATACAAAGGCCAAAGCTGTATCTGGTACTGTCCTGAAGATCTACTGCAATCCTCAGAGTCTGGGACAGCAAAACTATACTATTCCTGGAGACTGCCACACTTCCCCACCTGCATCTCCCCTATGGTTTCTGCAACATCTCGTGGAAATGCCACAGTAGGAAGAATGGGGCAGTAGGAAGGAGAAAAGCTCCTCTTCAGGTCCAGGTATTTGTATGTATTTAGGTGTGTTTTCCAAAGTCCCAAAACAACGAATTTGGCATGTTACCCATCAATATTAGTGAAAACATCCTGCCTGTTGTATGAAGTCCACATTAACTCCTGCCCTGTGAGTTGCTTTTTAAGTGAAACCCAAATTTGGTCTAAAAAGTCCATTCATGTCAATAGGAACCTTGACTCTCTTTTCTGAACCTGGTGCTTAAAACAACAGGAACTGAGCAGAAACCCAGACCCCAACTAGCTTCCCACCCGCTGCCTTTCCCCTCAGGATGCCTGTCCCCTCAGCTTCTGCAAGAGGGAAGGTCCTCACTGGGGGCAGTGGAGAAAGCCATCTGCTTGGCGGTCACTTGAGCTTTGAGGGTTTAACATGGGCATGACTCAAAGGTGAAGTCCTGCCAACCCCCAACAAGGGTTTTGATCCTTTCCCTGACTGAGATCCTTCCTGCCAATACCATGATGAAATATAACAAAGGTGGGCAGCACCGGTGACATTGGAAATTATCCAGTTTAACCCATCTCCCTATTTCTTCCAAGCTCTGGAGAACCAGCAACCCAGACACTGAGCTCTACAATGGTTTCACCCCTGCGCAGCACACATCATGCTACGATCTCATGTTCCCTTCTCTGAAATACATAAACCATATGTTCACCCTCAGCACAAAGGTGACTTTAATCCACGGCGCACACGTACAGGCACACAAAGCAGCTCGCTGTTTTTGTGTGCTATCTGGAGGGAGGTGTGCATGTGCCAAACACATCAATCCTCCGGGAAGAGAGTGTGCACGGAAACACTCGGTGACACAGGCAGTTAACTATTTAGTGCACACCACTGCAAATGCCTGTAGGACCAAAGGGCTGACACGTGCCCTGGTCTCCGTGTTTGTCCCACATCCCTTTGCCCCCCCTTGTTGCAGGTACGCTGCTCAGGGTTTCACCCCAGTACAGGATGGGCAGCATCCTCCTCATTTAAGCATTAAAGCCTGCATCTCCTCTTGTCTCTGTTTTTCAACCCATCACGCAGCTGCCCCAGCCAGACTGGTGGCCAGCGTGCCCACTCGCAGTCCCACAGCCCCGAGCTGATGCCCAGCTCCGTGTTGGCTTTCTCAGTGGATCCAGGCAGTGTGCACCACGAGGGTGTCGGGTCCCTCTGCATCCGAGAGCTAGGGTACGACCTGATCTGGGCTTGCGCAGCCCAGAGGAACCCTGCCTCACAGTAGGTGCCAATTTTGGGCTATTTTAAGCCAATGCTGCTGCTGCCCATCCCATATTATGCTGCAAAGTGAGTATGAATGATGACAGTTGATTATGTCAAGCAGTGCTGTACGCAGGAGAGCAGCCTCAGCTGCGTCCCTTCCTGCCCCCTCTGCAAGATGAAATATTCCATTTTCATCCCCCTTAATTAAAGTGGGTGGCATACTTACAAGGGGAAGAAAGAGGTTATGCTCAGCAAACAATGGTCCACTCAATTAAAAGAAGATGCTCCTAGGAAACCCAGAGCGGGAGAGCCAAGTGTTCTCATTTACCCTCCGCTGCTTTTATCCAGACTTGATTCTGCCTCCACAAGACAAGTCATATCTCTTTCTCTTGCTCCTCTTTCTCACTTACACCCACCCACCACAGAGACCGAACCTTGCCCAGAGCAGGCGCCTTGATGTAGTAAACCAGTCGTCTGGCAAATGCTTCCTGAAATTGTCCCAGCAAGGCAAGAGCTTGCAGCAAATAACAAGTCTGACAGGTAGCTGACCATAGTTTAATGAGGTTTCTGTGCACAAAGAAGGAATTACTGAATATGCAAAGTTTTATGGTAAAAGCATTCCTATTCAAGAGTCACTTTTGAAGTGAGAGCTGTGTACTGCTTTCCCTCTTACCTGCGGGTGTTTAATAACAACTTTGGGTTATTAGATGTGAAAGAATTTTTAACTTCTGAGCTGCTCTTCCCCAATGTTGCAATTCTTTTACACAAGCTGGCAGGATTGCTTTTCAACTGCTTCTTCAGCCATGTATCAGGATCATCTTTCATTTAAAGAAAATAATGGGTTTCTAGCCAGGTTGAACAAAAAAGCCAAGCTGAACAGGCTCAAAAGACAAGAGGCAAATGGAAATCTCATGTTATCAGTACTCCCCAAAATAACACGATTTTTAAGATATTTTTTTTCCCCCAGCTCACAGTTCTCAGTCACTTGAATTGGCAACACTGCTCTCTGCTCTGTTATTTAGTTCATTTATTTACTTTCTGCACTCACTGGAAGTTGAAAAACCCAAGCTGGTTGGCTTCAGGTGTCATTTATAGGCAGATAAAGTGGGGTGGAAGCGATGTTTGGGTCTGTCACTAACCCCTTCCAGAAGGATGACCTTCACTGATCTCCATCCAGCTCCTGCAGAAACCAGTGGCCAAGCCCCGGTGGGACCAGTTCATGCTCACACCACCCCAGTTTCCCCATAGCTGCTGGGTCCCATCTCCACCACCCACACCACAGCTGCTGGGGACCTGCTGGGGCAGCGAGGCTGTAGCTTGTGGGTGAAGTGGCTGCCCACACCAAGCTTCTGCCTCCATCCCACACAGCTCCATGGAAGAGGGGGACACACAAAACACCAAAACCTGCAGGGTACCTGCCATGAACTGAGGGTCTGGCTAAAACAAAAGATGGGCAGTGGGCTCCCCCAGGGTATTTGGGAGTGATTCCCATGGCTAGAGTAATTTATGACTATTATTATGAACAGGATAACCTATTTGTCCTTCAAAGCATATTTTCTAGATATCAGGCGCTCAGCACAAAGTGCACAAACCAGAAAATAATAGACAATTGAAAACCTGTTAAACCTCCAGTTTGAAGTCTGAGGTGAGGCTCTGGGGATGTCCATTCACATCTGCAGCGGAAGGAGCCACATCCCCAAATCCTTGGCCAGGGCACAGAAGGTGCCGTGAGGCTTTGGAGAGCTATTTGTCATTCTGAGAGGCAGCACAGACAACATAGTTCGGCAGCATCCAGCAGCCTTGCCAAAACTCCCCATCCCAGCCCTTGTGACAACAGCACCTTTTCCTGGGACATAAGGTCACTGTAGGACCTACTGGAGCAAAGATGCAAAAAATGCATTAAAAAATGGGAAGAGTACAGCAAGTGAACTTAGACCATCACAAAGCAGAAAGCGGATACAAGATTCATTGAATTTTACTTCATTTCACACAACAGACTGTTCAATGGCAGATGTCAAGTGTATTTATGTTGTGGGAACGTTTCCAGCTACTTCCTGGGGTCTTGGTAAGATCTCCGCAATTTGCCTGAGAGAAACTGTTGTTGCCAGGTTAGAAATGAGAGTTTTCATATTTACAACTCTAGTTTCCATCTCCCGTAAACTGTGCTGCACTGCCAGAGGAAGACACTCAAAAGCTGCTCTGCCACAAGCATCCTTCGTTGCTTTTCACCTTCTGCCTCTGCTCCCTGCCACACCATGGGAAAGCCAAGCTTTGATTTTATCCACCAGCTACGGGCTCTTTGCAGCAATGGAAATCTGTTCCTGTGCCTATACAGCACCTGCAGTAGGCTGCTGTGTGTGTTACCAAGCAGCCCTCCATCCTCGGACAACCGGTCTGGTATTTTCAAGGGAAAGCATTTCTTCCTCAAAAAACCTGATATTGCATTGACTGAAACTAATAGCAAACTCACATTAGATTAATTGAGTTGTTTGGCAACAAAATCAGGAAAAGAAATGAAACATCAAAATGCTTTTTCCATGATATTTTCAAGTAAAATATTTCTGACATTTCATTTGGAAACAAAGCTCTGTTTCAGGAGATAACCATATTTAATAAATAAAAAGGAGGAAAGAGAAACAAGCACTGCATTCTGAGACAAATGAAATGTTTTCCTGACCCCAAAAAACGACTTGGGAGGGGGGAAAAATATTTACAGTTTTCTTGTGGGAAGCAAATTAATTCAAGATAAACTCAGAATGAATCTTATCTTGGGAAGACGGTTATCCAGTGAAATGAAGTCAGCTGTTTGCATAGTCCTGGTCTCCAACATTTGCTCTAAGTGGGGTTGCCTCTGCTAGTAAAATTTTGATAACCTACAAATTGGTAGAAAGCAAAGGCAGCAGAGATGGACTCAGCTGACACAAACCCATAGGAGAAACCAACCAGAACTTCATCAAGTACCAGACGGAGGAAGGAGAGATGCTGTTGGGACAGTGGCACAGGGGCCCAAATCAAATTGTTCACGGGAGGAAGCAGCCGGTGAGAGAAGACCATCCGTTCCAAGCTTCATCGTATAGAAACTACCTTTTTTTGGCTGGCTTCTGCTCCCGAGGCTGGAGGGGGAGCTAAATCCAGTGGGAAACCTTCTCCCTGCTGCCTCCCCCAGTACTGCTGGCAGAGCCATTGCCTTTGTGGCAAATTAGGGACGGGGTCGAGGAGCTCGGGAGTGATTGATATCGCTTCCTGGAAGACCAGACTTCCAGGTCATCTCGCCTACCTTGGGGCTGGCAGTTCATTATGCTAACAGCATGAAAGCCCCAAATCTCACTCTTTCAAACTGTAATCCTTTATTACCCTCTGTCAAAAATACCCTGGACCAGTTTCAATTCCTCCCACCTGCTCCCCATTTCCAGCTCTGCCTGGAAAACGCTGGGCAAAACCCAGCCGGAGGTGCAGGTCCCATCCTTTTGTTCATGCTGGGCAAACTGGGTGTTCCTGGTGGTGTCAGCACCAGGTGGGCTCTTTAGTTACAGAAGGGGCTAGCTCATATCCAGACCTGTGATATTTTTATGTGTATACAAAGCGTTCCCCCCCATGCACACCGCCTAGGGATTTTATCCCCCCTCAGGCTTAGAAAACTGATGAGGGTGCAGTGAATGGGGGGGTCTCCTGAGGCCAATTAGTAGAGATTTGGGTAGCATCCAGACACTGCCGGTGGATCACTGAAAAGGGTCTGCCTTGAATTTACAGCCTGCTCCCCTCAGTGTGCTGCTCACTTACAAACAGGCACACACACAGCGGACGCAGGGGGACTTGGAGCCAAAATAGATTTTTGTTTACCCAGACAGCAGGGCTTGGGCACCAGCGGCGGCAACTTGCGTGTGTGTTTGCATCCAAATATATTTCAAGTGGTAAAAGCAGCCCTGGGCTTGTGGCTGGAATGCAAACGAAGCACCGAGGCCACCTTTGGGACAAAGACGGGGTGCTGCTGATGTCGGCTGCAATAACCTTGTCACCTGGAAAGCTGTGTGCCACGGGTGCCACCAAGCACATTACTGCCTTGCTGGGATGCATTTCACATTTCTTTGCCTACGCAAACAAAAGCAGGAAAGGGCTGAAAGTGGAACAGCTCTCTCCCTGCCATGAGAGCTCTGCAGCAGGTAGTAGGGTGGAGGAAGGTCTGCCAGGGGCTTTGCCAGAGCTTCAAATCGCTGCAAGAGCACAATGATGGAGAGTAATTGGGTACCTGCCCTCTCCTCAGGAAAGGAGAGGATGCTCTTACATGAAATCTGGTCAACTGTAAAGAACAAGCTAGAAGACTGCCTCTGGTAAAAGCTGATGATGCCCCACATATGCTGTCCAAAACTTCCCTGGAAAATCAGACAACTGTTTTTGCCTCTCTGTTTTTCCACTCGCAGTGATGCTCAGGTGTTGCTTAAAACTCTAGAGCAGAAAGCATTTTTCAACAGAAGCATTATGTCTTAAAGGCATTGGTATGTTTTCATGAGGCTAGGAGAGAAACATTTCAGCCGCAACTAAGACTTTGCTTGTAGAAACACATTTGACCTAAAAATGGATACTTTTTTTAACATAAACCTTACCACAGCTTACAGAGTATTGAGCACAACTATTCAAAGATCTGTTTAAGCATCACACCCCAAAAACCTTTCTGCCCACAGCAAACTTCAGTGCAAAATATACAAACTTCAGGGATACCCCTGAATCCTGCCCTCACCCCAGGCACCCCCCATGCATCCTGCCAGCCCAGCACGGGCTGGGTACAAAGACTGAAGTTAACAGAAAAGCTCCCAACTTCAGACAGTTTCAAAAGCAGCCAGCCAGTAGGACTATCTGAGTTCCCATGCCATGACCAGGGAAAACACCACATATGGTCAGGTTCAGCAGGCTCAGTGCCGGGTCCTGCACGTGGGTCACAACAACCCAAGGCTACAGGCTGGGGCAGAGCAGCTGGGAAGATTCCTGGTGGAAAAGGACCTGGGAGTGCTGGATGACAGCTGGCATGAGCCAGCAGCATGCCCAGGTGGCCAAGGTAGCCAGCAACCTCCTGGCTTGTATCCCAAACAGCATGGCCAGCAGGGCCAGGGCAGGGACTGTCCCCCTGTGCTGGGTACTGGTGTAGCCACCCCTCGATCCCTGGGCTCAGCATTGGTCCCCTTGCTGCCAGAGGGACACAGAGGGGCTGGAGCAAGTCCAGAGATGGGCAAAGGGCTGGGGCACTGGTCTGATGGGGGCGGCTGGGGGAGTTCAGCCTGGAGAGGAGACTCGGGGAGACCTTCTCGCTCCCTACGGCTGCCTGACAGGGGCTGTAGGCAGGGGGAATCAGTCTCTCCTCCCAGGTAAAAAGCAACAGGACACAAGAAAATGGCCTCAAGTTGTGCCAGGGGAGGTTTAGAGTGAGTATTAGGAAAAAAGTCTCCACTGAAAGGGTGGTCAGGCATTGGAACAAGCTGCCTAGGGAGGTGGTGGAGTCACCATCCCTCAAGCTGTTTAAAAAAAAATGCATAGGTGCAGTGCTTAGGGATGTGGTTTAGTGGTGGACTTATCAGTCCTGGGTTAACAGTTGGACATGATGATCTTAAAGGTCTTTTCCAATCTAAATGATTCTGTGGTTCTATGTCAGAGGAAAGCACTTCCCAGGGAGCAGCCAAAAAGTGACAGTTTACTTGCAGCAGTCACATCAGCCTGAAGTGTAATCTGTTGTGCAAGAAACCTACTGGACACATCCACTTTGGCTGTTCAAAGGCATCCCTGCCACTGCACACCTTGTCCTTTTGATTTATGCTTGCATGGGTTTCACATGATGTGGCAGTACTTTATCAGTTGGAGGACCCTGCACGATAAATAACTCAGCCTTGCAGAAGTAAACATGTCACAAGGAATGGTGACAAGCGTTTCTTTCATTAAGGACGAAGCAACTGATGTGGTTCCAATTGTCTTGCTCCGGGTGGAGGAGGCACTGATCCCATTGTCAGTCACCTGCGAGAAACTGGATCACCAGTCTGAAGGCAGGCACAGGTAGCACAGGAGCTGGCAGGTGGCAGACAGGCTCATCAGGAGCAGAGGTTTAAAGCTGCCAGTCAGTCCAAGGTTTCTTTTTCTTTGTTGCACCGACCTAACCTGGTCACAGACACAGGGCACGGCTGCTCATGGCAGAGGTCCTGAAGCACAGCTTGGCTTTACACTGACTCCAGGTTTCAACTGCAGAAGCCATCCCTCTGAGGATGGGATGACTTCTCTGAAAATTAACACATCTGGAGTTAAGCATAGCTTTTAAAGAAACATGTCAGTCACATTTAATGCAGAACACCACAAACTTCAGCTCTGAGATGCTGAGGAACTGCTGCAACCACGTGCACAAGGTACCCCTGAAGACACTAAACTGCACTATACTGTGCATTTGCCCATCTTTTTTTATTACACACGCCATAGGCAGGGCCACGTTGCCCCACAGACCACCCTTGGTGACACCACAAATGCTGGAGCATCCACATTTGGGTCGGTGTGATTCCTACTGCACACATTCCACCCCGCGAGGCCCCTTCGCCCCCCGCTCCGCTCCACGGCACAGCCAGGCACTGCGTGCCTGCGGTGGGAGGCTGGGGTAGAAGCAGGCTGCCCCGGCCATCCTGGTATTGGGATGCACAGCGCTTTATGAAAGGGGAAAAAAACCAAAATCTGTGCCCTGGCCAGAAATCAGCCTCAAATCCTCCATTCCTGACCAATTCAATGCAAAATACATTGTTAACCTCATCAAGAAGCATTCACAAATGCATTAATCTGCATTGCTTGTTAAAGACCAGAAGCGTCCCTGTCCCCAGACCTTGGCTGGGCTCCCCACGTCACGGCCCCTTTGCAGCAGCACGGCATAGGGCTCTCGGGGTTTGGGGGTTCAGAAATGGGGCCAGCTGGGACCCCCGGCCACCACGGCACGGAACTGCTCATCCCAGGGGGCAAACAACAGGGAATCGATCTGGTACAAGAGACATGACTGTGCTTTGGGCAAACTAACGTACAGTTTCAGCGTTCAGAACAAACTTTGTATGTCGGGTATTATGGAAAATCTTTATATATGTACAAAAAAAAAAGAGGTTTAGATACTGGAATTTTCCATTTCTTGGAAACCTACAGTTTTCTTCAGCTTCCCCATAAAAGAGCTATTGAAGGGCAGAGCTGCTGTGTCTCTGGGCTTGCCTTCTCCAGCTGACAGCAATTTTCCCCACACCGCTCCCCTCCCCTCCCCTCGCCCCCCAGCACAGCCCAGCCTCCCCGGGAACACAGAACACGGCATGCCAACCAGGACGGCCACAAATACAATTTCTGATGGCGTAAGGATGGAGACATCAGATCAAGTACGTGCGAAACCCAAGAAAACATAAATTTTAGAACTAAATAGAAGTGTATGTTCCACTTATTTCTGTTGCCAAATTCTATGGCTATTTCCTTCCTTGCTAACCCTCCTCACAGGTAATCACAGAGGTGGGTTTTGCTTCCTCCTGAAGGTTACACGGCTCACACTGGATGAACGGAAAGGGTGACTGCGTGCTGTGTCTTTGAATGCCTGCTGTTGGTTATGCCTAGTTAGGAATAATTACACTTAGGTAATAATTATTACTCACAAGTTCCTGACCCACTCCCCCACCTGCAGCTCCACCGTCCTGGGTTTTCTTGACTGGGAATTTCTCTGCAGCTGGGTTTATAACCTTGACAGATGATCCCTGCTGCAGGATCGTCCCAGGGCTAGTGTTACTTCTACCAAGATTAACATAAATGCTGGATAGGAAGGCAGAGAATAAAGCCAGTGTTGTTGTGAGGTGTGAAGGTGCCTCCTGCCTTAATAGCAGTAGCTTCGTGGTCCAAAAATCAGCAGAAATCCTCTCCAGGACAGGGATGCTCGGGCAGCTCTTAGAGCAGAGGACATGCAGAGCAATAACCAGGTCTCTGTGCTGTTACAGGACCGGGGTAAGAGATGAGGTGATGCCATCACTAGGCTTTCATTAAATGTCCTCAAACCAGCAGCAACCCAGTGTGAGTTACTGGGAGATGCCCTGAAAGGGGATGGTAAATTCTGGACAATGACACAGCAGAGCAGCCCAGCAAGGGGAACAGCTTCAGGCATCAGAAGGACACATGAAAACACCCCCAGAATGGCTGAAAGTGCTTGTTTGGCCCTGTTACTGGTCCCAGTAATAGGGTGCCTAGCTGTCTGCAGCTGCTGGAAGCTGTTCACACTGGCTCTTTCAGCATCTCTCCAGCCCTTGGGATACAAGAGATTTGCACTTCTACAGACTGATTAAATAGACATCATTAACATTTGTCATCGGTACACTTCAGATCATGGTATTAGAGACCACACGTGGAGCAGAGGCAACAGCCCAAGCACTAAGCTAATGGGGAACTACGGAGAAGATGGGTTACTCCAATAAATAGCACAAAACAGGAAAAATGTTAGATAATAGACTTCTATCCAAAAAACATACTGGGACCTAACTCCAGAGGTCTGGAAAATGTTTCAGCTGGAACATTTTCACTTGACAAAAGACCAGAAGGAGTTATTTCGTTTTTCATCAAGATATCAAAATTAGTGGTGAGACTGAAATTACTGTTTCTCTTCCCGCTCAAGGCAGCCCTAAAAGTGCCACTGCCTGAATGGTGGCAGCATCCAGAAGGGCCTCCTTGCCCAGCACACCCATTACAGCTGCTTTATCAGGGACCAGCTAAGGTCTGTGACCCTCTTGGAAGCTGCCAGTTTGGCAAACGAGTGACACCATCATTTTAGGATGAAGCCAAGCAGGGAAACATGTGTCCCAGGCAGGATCATGGAGCAAAGTGGATGTCCCAGGAGCTCCTGGCAGGCGGCTGGGGCTCCCAGTCCCACCAGTGAGGTCTGGCTTGCCAGAAGGAGCACATGAATCCCAGTGAGGCTTCTGCATCCCCAGCCCCGGGCACTGGCACTAATGAAGCTGCCTGGCCCTCATTCCCTTTCTCTTTTCTTTTCCCTGGTTGGAGCACCCCATCCCACCAGAATGCACTTGAAAGAACAAGATACTTCCTTTGTACCGGGAAACAAATGATGATTAATGTGTTAGTTGTAATTAATCTGCGATGACAGATTAGCAGAGCAGTGGCAGTGTCTTTTGCTGCTGCAGGAGCCAGTGCTGATAGGACAGCTGGTGAGAGGGGACACCAAATTCAATTTGCTCCTCATTTGCATACATATGACAACCATCTGTGCTAATAGCACTGCAATGTCTCTATTAGGCTCTCTTCTAGTGTGCCAGCTCACCTAGACTCCAATTAGGCCTTTAAGCGATAAAGCTTAAAGCATCAATATTTGCAGAGGGGAAGGGGTGGCTCAGCAAGCCTTCCCCTTCCTGCTGAAGGCTGAATCCGCTCCAGCGCCTCCGCTGCGATGCTGTGCTGCCACTCAGCACCTGGTAAAGAGATGCTGAGCACAGCCGCCAGGCTAACTCCACCAGCCCCATTCTCGTGTTATCCAAAAATGCCTCGAGCCATGCAAGAGACCCCAAGAAAGCTGCAGAGGATGGCTGAAAACTGGTCTGGCAACAGAGAAGAAGCCTTGATCAGCAAGTGTACATGTGTGCCCTATCTCTTCACCCAAATTTGGGAGCTGTGGCCCCCGGGGGTGAAAGCAGCAAGGCTGTCTGCAGCCGTGAAGAGGTACCGCATGGGAGGTCACTCCTGCAAAGGTTGTCCCCTGCCCAGGTTTCATCCGACACACTTACCAGCTGCTCTCAGAGCAATTGCGCACATGCGGCATGAGCACACATCTGGCTTGAGCTGCGAGTGTGCCACAGGCGTTTGTTCCAAGTGGCCATTTATTTTTGTACATGCATTTCAAATATAGCAGTCTCAGGGTCCCTTGAAAGCTAATTAGGGATCCAGTTAATTAATGAGCTGATTTACCCACCCACTTCTTCCTGTTCTTCCCATCAAGGTGATTTCTGCAATCTTGAGTTTGTTTCTCATTTTCCAGCCCAAACACCTCAACTCTCCCAGAGCATTCAGGGACCTGAGAGCCCAGGGAGGGACTGGGCAGAAGAACGGACACAACAGGAGCTCACTGCAACCACAGCCAGGGGTGCAGTGATGCCTGCAGCCACCCTAGAGCTGGGCTACTGCTCCTGGCACTGTGCAGGTCCCTCAGTATAACCAACTGGAAACCAGCCATGGAGCGTGAAGTAGCAGCCACTTGTGCAGCTATCCAAATCAGTACCTTCACACGGTTCAGTGCTGCAAAGAATTTTCCACATCCTGATGCAGAATCAGGCCCAAATCCTGCATCCCAAGCCAGTGCACAGCATGGCACCGGGTCAGCCCTGCTGCGACCACTGCTCCTGGTCCCAGCACAGATTCAAGAAGCATCACCCAAACCATCCATGTGTCAGCTCAGAAACTGTCACCCACAGCTTGATCAGGGAGATGTTTCCATTGCAGGGCATTAGGTGAGCAGTTATATTTCTTGCTGAGGGGCACATTAGGCATCCTACCAAGAATGTCTTCAGCATCAAATATTTTTCACTTGGTTTTGGATTGTTTTTTGAGGGATGAGGGGAGTTGGTTTGTACTGATGGGAAAATACATTGCCCTTGTAAGTTTGAATGGGTTTAAGGTTGAAGGGCAACCCATTAATCTACTCCTACCCATGCTTCCACGGGACCCCCAGGGCTGTGCAGGTTGTCTGGAGATTGCTTCTGCTCAGTCCCCTGCCGCAGGATGCCAGACTGAGACAGGGACGTGCACACAGCCTTCAGTTGGGACAGCATATCTCTGCCCAGCCACAGCCAATGCCCCCCCACCCCAATGCCCCAGCCCACAGCTGGAAAGTGAGTCTGCGTGCACAGCCCGGGGTGAGCACATGAAGAGCTTTGTAGCAGTAGCTGGGCTTAATTAACCAAATGCAGTGCAACCTAAAAGGATCACATTTTACATGTGAATCTGCAGTTGAAAACTGGCTGGACTGTTATTTGCTTCTGACATCCAGCAGGGACATAGGGCCCATCCCCTGCTTGCACATACACATCCTTCTTTACAGGAATGGCTGGGAGTTTTAACAGCATTTTTGCAAAATTGTTCTGCCCATAGAATTGCTTGCTTAAGATTGCTGCAAGCAAAGCCAAGCAATTCATCCATGGGGAAGCACCAGGAGCAGGGTGCAGCTGCGATGGGGCAAGGGTGCACACTGGCCTTTGCTAGTCAGTGCTGCACCTCAAATATCACCTGTTATCACAGCACAGGGCTCCCCAAGCCTGGCAGAGATGTGCTACCCGAAGCCAGCATGCCAGAGCCCACCGATTCTGGAGGCAGGACAGGGAGGCGTTAGTGCTTACCACTACTGGGAGCTGAGATCCTCAAACATACTTAATTCTGCTAGCAATTAGGCATTGAAATATCTCCTCCCCACTCATAAATGCTTTGTCTCCCAGGGGGCTTTGGCTCTGCACAGAGCCTCTCCCTCTGGTGAACTGTGGTTTTATCACCAGCAGAGCTCCAGCCTGCAAAACTGAGCATCCAAACAGCCACCGGCTCAGCTAACTGGGCTGCTCCAGCTCACACGGCCCCAGTCCCCCCATCCTAGCAGGGACTCATACTGGTGGGTTTACCCCAGAGAAAGCAGCTCCTTGCCTTCCTCGAGCCTGGTTCTGCCATATCCTGAAACCACCGAGCCGGGTTTGGGTCCCCCATGCCACCCTGGGGTCCGCTCTCCTCTGCACCTGGTGGACCAGAGGGGAAGGGCATCAGGTGCCTTTGCAGTAAATGATCAGATTAATTAAGGATTTTAGCAGTGTCTGGCACTAGGCAGCTCCCCAAGAAGCAGGGGCTGCTGAGGTCCTGTCTGCTGCCGCTGCCCCCAGCACAGATCCCTGTTCAGCAACGCAACAATCTGGGCAACACTGCAGGCAGCGCTGAGCATCCCCTGCGTGTGTGTCCCCCCCCCCCCGCCCCAGACCCTGTTACTGAAGTGGCATTGCCAAAAAGCCTGAAAGCCTTTCTGTATCCCACAGTGCTTCTGCGCAGAGCATTCCCTGGGGCTTTGCTGGCACAGCTGCTTTTGAGACATCAGCTCTTCTACCACAGAACACAATTTCTGATACCAAACCCTAACACAGAAAACAATCACAAACTCATTCAGGGGCCTCTCTACAGGTGCATGCAGAGTTCAGGTGTGCCAGGCCGTTATGGTGATGCTTATGTTTGTTTGGAGGGAAACTCCCACTGTGTTTTATGGAAAACCATTTCCCACCTCTGCTCCATCCAGCACAGGGTACTGGTTGTGCAAGGCAGGCATTAATGGCAGCTCCGCAATGCATACAGCATGCACGGGCTGCATGGTCGCGAGGCACAGGGAACAAAGGAAATAAAACTCAAAGCCTTGAAATACTTAATTTAAGCCCAGAGAAACCAAACCACATACACACCTACACCATTTCCATCAATTAAGTATCAAATCAAACATAACAGAAGGATAAATAATTGTTGCAAAACCAGGTATTAAAGAAAGCCAAAACAGCACTTTAAAGAGTCCAAAGAGAATAAGATGTGAAAATATGTAATTACAATCTCCAGACACCTTAACTCTGCCCTCCAATGATACCAAGCATGGTACAAGGGTGATCAAGGCACATTCCTCCCTACAAAGACCAAGAGGTTAAATATTACTTGTCTTGGTGCCCACTTAAGCCATGGAGATTTTATCTTGAAAGAAGAAAACCATGCCCTCCACTGGCACATCCACAGTTTTCATATATATATATATTTATATGAATGATGAAGCAGAAGTTTTGTATTTTACCTTTGGAAATAAAACATATTGGAGGTGCAAATTTAAAGGAGGAAAACTTCCATTACATGCTTTTTATATATGAAAAAAAATATTCTCAAACACAATTGCCTGTTATCTACATTGTCTATGTAGACAGACAGACAGTGCTGCAAGCTAAAACCAACTGCTGAGTTTCCTGACCTGACAGTATTAGCATTACATGATTTACATTTTTGGCCACTACTTTTTTCCTATTATTGATCCAGATCATTGTCTACCAGAAAATTAATTATCAATGTCATCATGTAACTCAAGACCAAATAATCTAACAGTCCTGTGCAGCTGGTGTAAAGTAGTTAATCAGTTGATAGGAGTTTTGAATGTTTCTTGAAGAAGGGAAGCATTCAGGCTCCAGGACCAGAAGTGATGGAGAAGCTGCCACGGTCCACTGCTGTGCTGTATTCGTATGTGCCAGGCTACCAGCAGGATCGAGCCGCAGTTCCCAGCTCTGGAACAGCAGATAACTCACTGGAGAAGTACAGCCATAAAAAAGAAAATAAGCAAAGGTGTCCTGTCAGGAAAGCAGCCCAAGAACCGGTGGCAGGGCATGTGTACGTATGCAGGTGTGAGCATGCTGGAACTGCAAAGGCATTGGAGGCACTCGCACTAATTTGGAAATATTTCAGAAATGGCAAGTTTGCAAGATTTGCAGCCGAAAAAATAGATTTTGCAGTCAGATCCTTGCAACGTCTTACCTCATGAGGAAAATACTGTGAAAACCCCAGCACCATGTAGTTTCTAGGCTAAATCCTCAACACGCAGTTTGAATGTCACAGACTGTGGGCTCCTCTGGGAGTCCAGCCCCACGCTCCCCTCTTTCTGCACACCCTCCCTGCAAGGCAGCCCATGGCAGAGCACCCAGCACACATTGACAAAAGCATCTTTTCCCTGGACTATTTCTCCGAATCGCCAGACCACCCGCTGCTAGTGGAGCTGATGGGAACAGGACCAGTCCTGGACCCTCCATCATGCCAGCTCTGGCCAGGCAGCTGGCGCACCTACACAGGCTAAACTGCAGCTTTTTTCCCTCTCCCCAGAAGCAAAGGCAGCTCCAGGGGCTCAGCTGGTACAAAAACAAAGGACCAACCTTTCCTCTTTTCCTTTTTTTTGCATGCACAAGTACAAATCACGAATACACAGCTGAGAGCCTGCAGCCACACAAGAGGCGCGCTGGCCTCATTAAACACCAGGACAAGCACTGTGCTACCACGATTGGGTTTGCCTGTTCCTGCAGCGTGCTGGGCTCCTGTGTCCCCACCAGAGCAGAGTGAGGAGCTCCAGAAACCCTCCAAACCCCTGCCCTCAGCAGGCTGATTCACCGAGTTAAACACGCGATCCCACCAGCGAGCTATTCCCACAATTAATATAAGATGTCATGCTCTTAAGGGGTGACTTATGTGTACAGGAAGGAAGATTGATACAATAAATAATGCTGTCCTCCCGGTGGCTCTTCTAAATGCTATGGTACTGCTCTCATTTGCAAGGAACATGCTAATTACCCTTCGCCAGAGAGACTCCCTCTTCCCACCAGCCATGGTGCATCTTGATGGCGTTAAGAAAATCTGTCTGCTGCTTTAATCAGCAGCAGCTCCACACTGTCACTAACACTTCCCAGCCAAACAGTGAATAAATGTTGACAAAATACTCTCTGACACTCGCATCCAAAAACTGCAAAGTTCCTTGTTTGTATCTTTGCTTGCAAGGGACAAACTCTGGTGAACCCTGGCAGACCCAGCTTGCGAGGGTGGCAGTCAGCAGGACCAGGGCACCCACCGCAGGAGGGGTGGGCTGTGGGATTCGATGGTGCCCTCTTGTGCAAAAACACAGCAAAGCTTTCTTATTCCCCCCCTCCCCAGGAGGAAGGGAGCCTTCAGCACACATTTGGGAGCCTGGGGTTCACACCACCACTGTCACTGACTTTTCTTGTGGCTTTGGCCGAGTCATTTTGCCTCCCGCGCAAAAATTACACCATGCACAGGACGGACAAGGGGTGGCTTCAGAAGATAATTCCCATTTTTGCCCAAGGAATGCTGCCACATCAGGGAGAAGCTAAAATAACCACCAGGCGCTGAATGATTCATTGCTCCCAGGCTTGTCCTCCACGTCCAGGACCAGGCAGCCTCTGTGGTAGGTCCCGTGCAGACGTCTCTGCCCCTGTGATTATAGAGCCTAATTGCAGCCCAGAGGCATGCCCAGACACACACGCCGTGCTTCGTGGAGATGGGGGCAAATCCGCTCCTGGGGAAACAGCAGAGGAATTCATGTGGTTTTATTGCTGCAATGAGCAGCTGAACATGCTGAGGAAGGACTGGGCAGGGTCAGCCCAGGAGCCTGGGACCTGCTGGGGGTCAGGGTGAGCATGGCTGGCATCTCACCAGCCATCCTGCCAGGGATGCTGGCCACCCCACGCTGGTACCAAGCCCAGCACTGACCTCTCCAGCCCAAACCTCCCTCCCTCCAAATCGGGGGGGTCTTTTGCCAAACAGCTAATAGCCAGGATGGGCTGTGGGCTGTCTTCTCCAGGGTGACACATGTCCCAGACCCTGAGCATTTCTGAAACCAAATAGGAAATTCCCCACCATGCTGCTCTCGCTCTGCCCGGGACCTCGCAGAAAAAATCCCACCCATGGTCACTGTAAGAGCTCAAATCCCTAATCTCGCCCTTACCCTTTAGTTACCTCCACCTCCTTCAATACCGCAGGAAAGCCAAATGCCTGCGAAGGCTGAGAGCAAGGCCAGAGGCAGCTGCATCAGCTAATCCACCTCCACGCACCCTCCCAAACCCTCCAGGCTCCTTCGCTGCCCGGCCAGCCCGCAGGTGCCTCCATCCCAGTCCCCTTTCTGCTCCCGAGACAGATGGGCCGGTTTCCCCTGCCCATCACTGCACCCCATAATCTAGTTTCTTGGACACAAATTAGTCAACACCAGAGCTATGTTAATTAGTGAGTCATTAATTTTTCAGTTCACTGGTTGAATGAGAAGAAAAAAAAAACCATTCGCATCATAGACACCAAAACGTGGTTTCACCTGAACTGCAGCATTTCATTCTCATTTCTTAGAGCTATTTGGAGATGACATTTCAAACAGAAATGTCAGTTTGAAACAAAATACTCTGGAAAAAGTTAAAATGAAGCATTCTGACTTTCTTAAATTTTGTTTTCTCCCTGTGAGAAGGGGAATGGTCTAGGAAATGATTTGATGAATTTGACCTGAATGGAAGAATTATTTCAGCTGACTAAGCATTCATTTTTTTCACGTAACAGTTACACCCCACAAATTTATCATTTATGCCATTGTTGCAAATGTAGAATTAGCGTTCAGAGCTGTTGAGAAGAAGCTGAACATTACTGCAAGGAAGGAGCTGCTGCTCTGCGTGCCAGTGTATACAGATTTACTGGCATATATGCATGTCCCTGCCTTGCAGGCAGAACTGGGGTACGCTACTGTCTGGCAGCCCCGTCTTACCTGCTGCCACGGCACAGCTGGAGCAGTTTTTGCCTCTGAGACAACAGCCTGAGCAATTTTGAAGCCAGAAAATTGTTCTGAGTGTTCCCAATTGCTAGGACTTTGTTGAAATATTTACTGAAGGTTTAATCAGGCAGGTCTTTTTATGCTGTGACTAGCAGACAGCTTCAAAACCTGCTTCCCCCCCCACCCCCACCCACCCACCCCCCCCCCCCGCCCCAAAATGAATGCACAGGTTTGTGAAAGGCTTCAGACTGCTGCCGCTGTGTCCCAACCCTGTCTGCAGGCAAAGGAAAACTGGGTGGCAAAATCCTTGGTTCTTCCTCTGATCCCCCAAATGTGACATTCAGAAAGCAATGACCAAACCGCTATCAAGCAGGGGAGGAGGAAATCTGAAAGGTGACGAAGAACATCCCAGCTTTATTCCTGTTCTGTCTAAATTTGTGACTTGGGAGCTTTTTGGCAAGGTGCAAGCAGCCCAGCGCCTGCGTGCGCCTGCCATGACCCGTGGCTCAGCTCAGGGGAATCCACAGCACAAGAAAGGGATTATTACAACTGTCACTACTTTTCGCAACCCGATTTCTCTGAAAAGCTCTTCCACCAGGCTGGTCTGCTCCTGTTGCAGCTTGCCACAAGCTGCTCACACTGTTTCCTCTGGGCAAGAGAAACCCTCCGAGTTTAGTTCTGCTGGCACACACAGCACAGGCAGCTGTAGGGCTGAAGCCCCCGTCCCTCAGCGCAGCATCCCCCATAGCAAAAACATGTCAGGTGGAAGCTTGGGATTTGGTGGCTGAATGCTTACACTGTTTGGAAGTTTTAATTTCTTAAAAGCACAGTGCATTTTCTGACAGTTGCATTTATTCCTACACACCGATGGACGGGATGCTTGATCCGTGATAGCCAAGGGCAAGTACATAGGGTTGCCTTTTGGTGAGACCCCTCACAGGGGAGTCAAGGCTGGTGGGTGACATTTATGCCACAGTCACACTGAATAGTCAGTTTTGGACATTTGGGGTATTTGGAGAAGATTAAGTCCTGGTTTGGTTTTGCAAGCTGAAAGAATCTCCTTGGTGAACTTCTCCATATAACTGCTCTGCCTTTTGTTTCCTGAACAGCATACTGTGAAAATCAAAATGGTACAACTGGCTCTGAATATTAATTACAGCATAGTCTGGTGTTTACTGCTTTTAAAACTCCAGATGCTGCACTGGCTGAATTGCACAAGAGCATTATCTTATTTAAAATGGAATTACATGCTCCGGTCCCTTGCGGTTTGAAAGAAGAGCACCCACAGGAAGCGAGCCCATCCTAAAGGCTCGGAAAGCAAGTATAAATGAAAACCCACAAACTTATTGTGTCTAAAAATACATATTTGCGTTTTAAAGCTGATCTCAGGAGTTTTCAGGCTGACTCTGGGCTCTCTCATCTACCACTTTTTCATGTTCCCAGACTGCAGCACTGACAGTACTTTCCCCCTTCCTTGGGAGAATTCCCGTTGGGTTTTGCTGTTCCCAGTCGCTCCTTTTGTCCTGAAGAGGGACAGGATTCAGCTGCCCCTCCCGCACAGAGCAGCCATGCGCTACATGCTTGCCTGGATCATTTCCCCATCTCCTACAGCAGGTAGATCTACTGCCTGCCGTAGTTTCAGTCTCATTTCTTTTTATTCAGTCCTCCCTATTTCACAGTCTCTGGGTATCTGCTTTTATCCTTGCAATAAATTAATCTCCAGTGCCATTTCTCGGTCTTATATCACTCTGAGGCACCGAGCTCCATCCCTTCCCAAGTCTGCTCCTCTGTCTCCCTCATGATGCTCTTCTGAGCTTTTAGTCACTTGCACTCAAACCTTTACTCCTAACTTTCATTTTTTAAAGTGGTTTATGACTTCTTCAATTTAGTAAGACGTTACTGGATGAAGCTGGAGTTTGTCTTGTCAGCTTTTCCAGCAAGGTTATAAATCTGCTTGTGAAACATGACTCTGATGAGAAGTTTGAGGAGTAACAGGCCTTTACTCCTAACAGGCTGCAGATGCCCGTGCCTCTGGATCTCAAATGAGATCTATTTTAAATATAATTTATTTTCTCTGGAACTCATAACAGGTGGGGATGCTAGGGGGATTCTTCAAGGGCAGCAAGCTGTGCCCAGAGGCACAACGCAGCCAGGAGAGCCTCCTCCAGCCTTTGCTGGCGTTAAGGTGATGCTTTTAAACCCATGCAACATTACATCCCATTATCTTACACATAAAAAGCGTGGTCTCTGTCCAACAGAGGAGCATGGTCCAGAGTGGTCAAATAGCATCCATGGACTGGATTACTCAGTGAAACCACACTATCCAACCTGCCGCCTCCATCACCGAGAGAAGCCAAAGATTGTCGCAGAAGGACCATCACACAGCAGGGGAGACACGTGGGAGGGGAAGAGCAATCAAGGTAGCTCTCCAACACACGGTAACAGTTACACAGGTTTTAGCCAGAATGTGCCGGAAAGATTACAGGCCATCCAAAACTTCTTAACAGGCAGCTACATACTGCAGGTGGCAGCAGGACAGGGGGACCCCACACTGGAGTCTGCCCTTGCCACGGGAAGGATGCGCTGGGAAATAGCTGTAAACAGTCTCTCAGTACCAAGTTTAATGCTGAAAACCAAAGCCCTGCAGTTTACCACATAGCCAGAGCCAGCATGCTGCTGGGCTGTTTTCCTGACGCGGATATATGCACGAAGCAACAGGCGATTCTTTCTGGCAGTCCCACCACTGCTTCCCCAGCTGGGTGCAGCCACATTCCACAGCAGGGATTGCCATCATCCCCAGGGAACCCGCAGCATCACCCACTGCCAACATCTCAGCCAAAACCCAGATTTCCCTCATCACTACACAGGGAGCCCAGTCGGCACCCCATACACCTCAGCACCTCCCATCAACAATACCAGAAAGTTAAAGAACAAAACACATTTTTATTAGATTATAACGTTAAACACCACAAATAAAGAACAGCCTAAAAGTCTGTCCCCTGTGCTCTTACTGCACCTATAAAGCCTGGGATCTAAAGAATATATTCTTCAGCCCCACCTACTGGCATCTTGTCCATTAGCTCTTTGCATATGCAGCAGTGAACCTCCTCCACCCCCCAGATGCAGCTCTCCCACAAACAGCACCCTGCACCCCGGCACTGCCCATGACCACCGCCGCCGGCTGGGGGAGACCTGGCAGGCGCTCCGTGAACGAGCTTTCACATCCCTCCCCATTAAAGCATGTCACTGTGATCTTTATGAATAGGGGACATGGACAAAAGCCGTAAGTTAAGCAGGCACATAAAGAAAGAATAACCTTTGGACAAGCTTTTCCTGAAAATGCAGCATTTCCTTAGAACTGAGTCCAGTGGGGCAAGTTATTATGGGAAGATTTACTTCCAGCGGGATGCCAGGCTTTTAATATCATCCTTTTAAATAATGCACATTTTAAAAGGTTATTTTACTGTTGAGAAAAGGTTAACGCTATCGTTAGTTCTCTCCTGCCTATCCTGGATCAAGCACATTATGACATCCACTAGTAGGAGAAATAAATGCAGCGTTACCTGGCCAGGGCACGCTGTGTCAGACGGTGGCAGTAGGTGAAGGCCAGAAGTTGGGGAGCTGTGACGTGCTGTCTTGCTGCAGTTTCATCTTGGAGAGGTCCTGGTTAATGGGGTCAGCTTGGCTGCTGGTTTAGGTGTTGGCTCTTCTGAATTTACCATCTTGCAATCCACTCTACACCGGGGCAAGAGAAGCACAACCTACGCATCAGCTGCTGCTTGTTAGGAGGCATCAGGCAGCAGCCTCATCCCACCTGCAGCTCACCGTCCTGCTCTGCTCCTCCTCTCTCAGCAAAGCAGCTGCGGGGGGACACAGTGACCTGGAGGAACCACACCAGCTAAATGGCCTTGGATGTTCACACAGACTGTGGTGCCTATTGCTGCAGAATCTAGAGTTTTCAATAACCTACGCTGTAGCATCACAAGGGTTTATCATTGACACCCAGCGAATACGAGGTCAAGAGCACGCAATGGGAAAGGTGCATGGCTCAGTGCTTTGCTGCCTGCTTGGGCACATCCTCAAGAGACCAAGCTGAGCATGTCCCATCAAATCCCTTCCCTTACACTTTCCCAGTCACCTCACCCAATCCTATCACTGTTGTTTTGTCACCTGGTTCCAGTTTATTGTCAGCTTAGTCACTGGTTCTGTAGTGCTGTTGATAAGTTTGGATTAGCTCTGACATACACTGAGGGCTGTTAAAGCAGCTGGCAGGTACATCGATCCATCATCCATGCCCCTCCTCACCCTCAAGCTCATTTTCACCCCCCCCCTTGGCCCCAACACCAGGCAAAGGCAGGGTACAGAGGTGTGAGGCAGCCCCGTGCGCCCCAGGGAAGGGAGTACCACGCTCCACAGAAATGGAAGCGTGACAGAGGAGGAATTAAAGAACTTGAGTTCCCAACCCTCCCCTCCTGCTCTGAGCACGGAGTCAGGCAATGGGCCCAGCAACAGGAAGGACATGCTGGCAGCGTGGAGCTGGGAAGTGCTCAAGGGGTGCCATGTTCAGATACAAAACCCCATTTTCCTGGACTGATGCTTATTTGAGCATCTCAGCCTGATTCTTCTGCTCTTCCAGAATACCTTGGGAAGCCCTAGGTGCTGCGTGGCCAGCTATCTGCTTGCCAGGCGGGCACAAGCTCTGGGGCTGGGGGGGATTCTGGGCAGCAGGGGAGGCACAGCAAACAGCACCACTAGGGCAGACCCCCTGCACAGCCACCAGCCAGTGCAGCCAGGCACCCCCAGAGCCATTTGGGCCCTGCAGATAGAGGGCACAACAGCTCACCTTATAAAACAATAACTATTATCGAGACAGCACATCTGCACTTGGAGCAGCTCCTGAACACCACACAGCACCCGAGAGCAGCAGGGAAGCCCCTGAAATGCCTGCCACAGCTCCAGAAGCCCAACGGGCAGCCAGGTTCCTACAATACTGCATACATCTACAGGCAGCAACACCAGTAGAAACACAGAACTGGGAGCTCAGTACAGAAAGAGCTCTAAAGCAGTAATGTTTAAAATACGTATAAGCTTGATTATGCTCAATACAAGGATGCAAATAACCAAAAATATAATACCAAAAAAAAAACCCCCATCAAACCAAAAGAAACATCACAAAAGGAGAGCTCATAGCAAGTCCAAGGTTAGCATCCTCAAGAGCAGGATAGAGGCTCTAACTCAGCTTTAATAGCTGAGGGTGCCTCCCTGCCCCCAGCTGAGACCCCTCAGCCCTCTAGAAAAGTCCTCAGGCAGGGCTGTGCCTCTTTTGCTTTGGAATGCTTCTGAGGTAGCAGTAAGGTAGTTCTCTTACCTAGCATTTACCACATCTTACCTCTAAAAAGACATCCTCTATTTATACAGGAGTATTTAATGTACTCTGATATTTCTAATGCACATGTGGAGCTTGTGCACAGGAAAGTCTGCCTTGGTCTGCTCTTGCCTGATGAAGCTCTGCAGCAGCTGAGGTTGAAGGTATTACCAGGGGATCACACAGTAAGTGCTGCAGCCCTTGGCCAGTCTCTGGGCTCTGCTGCTGCTTGCAGAGCATGGCTGGTGCTGCAGGGTTGCAAGGGGATTTCAAAGTGGGTGCTGGGGTGAATGCCCTGGGAAGCTGCATGTGCTGGTGGGCTGTAGGAACTGAGATAGTAACTGGGGCTGGGAGAGGGGAAAACTAAAACTAGAGAAACTTGGTAGATGAGCTGCTCTAAGAACCAGAGCAAGCAGGAAAACTAGTCTTTACTCTTATAATGAGGTGACTAAAAGAAACTTTTGCTTTAAAAAAGCAAAATATGGTGAAAAAGATACTTTTCTGTAAAATAAAGTGTTCCTGGATGAGGCAATCAGCACAAACAGTTTTCTAGTTTATACTACCAGGGTTAAGGCTGGTGCCTGCTGGCAAAGGGTGCACCAAGCCACAGCATCGTGAGGCCCTGGCAGGGCTGGGGTTAAACCCACCATCTCATGAGCCACTGAAGGCTGTTCCTCTCTGCTCATAAACACGGAATCTGGTGCCATCCCAATGACTGTGCCATGCAACCTTGTATTTGCAACCATGTCCTACCTCTTTGCACTGAAATCCTGGAATGTGCTGACCAGCTCCAGGGAGAAGCCCCTGCCTGGCCAAGCCCTGGTACAGCTGGAGATGGGGGACCATGGGTACCATGTGAGTCTAGATGAGTATCCCAGCTGTGGATGGCTGTAGCTGTGAGCTATATCAGCTCTGCTGCTAGTTAGCTAATGAGCCTCCTCACTAAATCATTAGCTCTGTCTGCTCCCTGTTAACCTTTCCTCCCAGTCTCATCAAGAGATATGAGGAAACATGCATCATATAGAAGGGGAAGGTCTATCTTTTTATTCTCTGATTTACTGATGTACTAACCTGCAACACTTTCTGGGATGAAGTTTTTCCCTGCTATAACCCTACTGTCTTTGGCAATATTACAGCTGGGAAAAATTTATCTCACTTAGTGGAAAAAGGTGGCCTAGGGAGGAAGGGAGGGAAGGACTTGCTGATTCCAGCCCTGGGATTAGATTTCTTCAAGCAGGAGAAATTGATAGATGGTGGATTTACAAGGGATCCGCTGGGAACAGTGTAGTCAGCTATGCAGTGTGGTTTGCAATCTGCAATCCCAGCACATTCTGCAGCTCATGTGTGGTTTAACTCAAATGTAATTTACTTCAATGGGAACTTTCCTTTGCATTTGGACTTGTGTACAGTGGCATCATATATACTTGTAAGCACACAGCTGATGAGCGAAGGGGTAATCGGGAAGTGTTACAGTAGCTGCTATTTGATTTGCTTTATCCAGGGACACAGCCCAGTGTCTGGCCACTTCCCTGTGCTGCTGTTGTGGTTTAGCTGATGAGGTTTGCCTGAAGCTGCAGTGATTTGGTTGTTTTCTGGGGCACGTTTTCCCTCTGGGGATGACAGAGTTGCACGGAGCAGGGTCACACCGGTACCTGGCAGCAAAGCAGGGTACTGACTCTCCAAGGTATCTGCTTGAGCAGGAAAGGACTCTTCTCTCAGTGGAAGTTTTAGGATCTTAGAGCTGTTTTACAGACTCCACTTGGATTTGTCTCAGCTAACTTCCAAAGGTTTTTCTTGCAGCGTGTGTGTGTCCTGGTCATGCCATAGAAAGGAATATGTTTATGCTGTGGTCAAGTACTTCAGATAGGCTGAATCACTCACTGGCATGAATCTACGCACCTCCTTTCAGATACAAACCTTGTTGCCTTACATCACTTTTTGTGATGTTCCTTTCCCTTTCCAAGCCCTGTGGCTTCAGCCTGGACCTGTATTTGTAACTTGCAGGTACAACTAATCTTTTGCTGTATCTTTCGTCTCACTTGAAAGCACCTTTTAGCAGTGGTCTGAGCAAATGGTTATGGGATGTTATCCCTGTCCTTTCAGTTGTTGTCCCAGGTGTTCTTGATTAGCTGAGCAGGTTCCCACCTGAAACACCAGGTTTGGGGATGGTTACACAAAACCTACTCTTTCCCCTTGCTCCATGGCAAGCAGCACTGGGGGGTTTGCACCCCTGAGACCAGCATCACCTGATGTAGCTGGAATGTTGGGAGCTGCTTGGTGGTACATGGGACCATAAGATGAGCCTTCAGGGGATGGCTCTGCCTAGCAAATTGTGGTTGTCCAGGTATGCCTCAATGCTGGCCCCTGGGAACGGGGGGAATGGTGCAGAGAGAAATTCGATCAAACCTAACTCCAACAAAAGCACGCAATAACGTTAGAGGAAAGCAAAGCAATACAGGATTAGCTGCCCATGGCCTGAGCTTGCCATGTGTGTATCTCATTCACATTCATGTTTACCTTCCGTGGTATTTGGTTTTTCTCCATCTGCTTATCAGTGTGGGAGAGTGCTGCCTTGCAGGGGTGAATACCTCAAGATATTTAGGTTGTGGTGTGAAGATGGATGGATCGGTGTGTACACGTGCACAGCCACAAGCCTGTGAGCCCTTGCTGAAGGCTGGTTTCCCCAGTATGACTGACTGGGGTGGCTGCAGCCTCAGAGTCAAAAGTTTATTACTATTGTGTTCAGTTGCCTTAGAACTTAAAACTCTGTACCGGGAAGGGCTTGTATGAGTTCAACACTTTGTGTGAAAAGGTCCTGGTGTGGCAGGAGATGTGTAATTCTTATTATTCCTCCTGATATTTTTCTTGTTTAAATACAAATGAAGACAAATTATGACAAATGAATACAAATTACCCAAAATGACTAATTTTGAAGACTACTTTCTAACTCAAGACACTCTGGCTTCTAATAGTCATGTGGAGATATGCAGTCCCTTCTGACCAGGGAGTCCTCTTCACCCACTGCTAGGTGGCTTTCAAACAGCTGAGTGATCCCAGATCACTTAAAGGAGGAAAAATCCAGACTTCTAACCACATTGACTCAGGATCTCAAAGAGCAGATGTGCTATGATGTACCTTGCGCAAGGGTATCTTTTTTTCAGTAATTGAAAAGGCTTTCTGTCCCTGGTCAGTAAGATCCAATGCAGACTTTGTACTATGGCTTTTTAGCTGTCTGAAGTTCTCAACTCATTTTGCTTAAAGCCCTGGTTCCTGGGGTCCTGTGGGCATGTGAGCATCTCTGCTCTTTCTAATTCTTCTAGCAGAAGAGGAAAGCAAAAAGGGATGCTCAAGTGCACTGTTTGGAAGAAAATAAACTTGCTCCCAAATTTATGCTAACTTAGAAGTACCAGCTTTGTCTTGGCCTGACTCCAGGGTCAGCAGTACTGGGCAGAGGGTCTTTACCTGCCCTTAGTAGAGTCAAGCTTTTGAGTTGCACTTGAAGCAATTACCTGATTTACTGCTTGGTTTAAAAAAAAAAAATCTATTACCTACCACAGTGTCTGGCAGGGCTGTGTACTGATGAGGTTAGGAAATCAAATCCAGGATCTGGATTTAAAAAAAGTTGGTAAAGAATAAGATTCATAACTGTTGTAGTTACACAGACTAGCAGTGGGGTGATTAAGTTCTCCATCTGGGAAACAGAGCTGACCTGTTAGTGTCCAGCCAGCCCTGTGATAGCTGGGAGGCTGGTGGTTTATGCTGTGAGGGTTCATTTTTCTAATGATTTTTGGAAAGCTGGTCCATCATCTGAAGCTGTTTGTACCTGTAGATCAGCCTGGTCTGTCTGCTACTTGTGGTAGCTTGTTATTCTTGTTTGATTGCTCTGCTGAACATATGTGTTCGGGCTGTATCACCCTGACCTGCATGAGTACAGAGAAAAGAAAAAGGGGGTGTGAGAAAACTCTGAGCAGAATTACGGTTGCAAACTGAGGCAAATGTAAGGGCAACTCATGCAGCTCATGATGCAAGCATGAGGACGTGTTAACTGAGGAGTGGATGAAATTCCAGCTAGCTGGGTAACTCCAGAAATCAGCCATGCCTAGGGAAGCCTGGCATCTCCCTTTGCCCTTTGAAATATCTGTTGTACCCTGCATAACTCTGTTTTTCTGTCCCTGCTGTCCCTTTGGCAGGCAGCTGGAGCATCGCTGGGTGCATAAAGCCAGATATAGTCTTGCAGCATGGGCTGTTTGATGTTCTTCTGAACAGCTACAATCTCCTTAAAAAGTGAAGAAAGGAAAGAAAATTAAGATTTTTTTATATATATATACAGTTAGATTATCCACTGGAGAGCAGAGCTCGGAGGCTGTGTGTGATCGCGGTGGGGGGGCTTGCAGCATATGTGGATTTTGGGGGAGCAGGGTGGGAGGACCCCTGCCAGGGTGGCAGCACACCTCTGGTGCTGTGGCTCGGCAGGGGCTGTATCCTTGTGCGATGGGTGTCAGCAGCCCTCATCCCATCCCTTCATCCCACCAGCTGTCTCCAGCCCTGGGAGCAGACCCGAGCGTGGATGCCTGGCTTCCCATACACACTCCTCACAAATGAGCTCCTGCTGGTCTTATCCTTCCTGCCCCCTGGGAGGAGGGGAGAAGAGCAAGGAGAGGGACGAGGGGCAGAAAGGAGGGAAAGAGGAGGCAATGTGGGGTTTTTTTTTTTGAGGTATGGCAGCAACACTCACAGGGAGAGAACAGCAATTGCCATTGCACTGCAGCACGGTGGTCTCGAGGGGAGAGCAGAAACCCTCCTGAAATAATATAGTCAAGCAAGACCACCCCTTCCAAGCTTCCCACCACCAGCAATGCCGGTGAGGCCAGGGCCTGGGCTCTGTCCCTGTGTGCAGAGCGGTACCTGGGCAGCGTGGGGAGCCTTGCAGAGGGAGCGGAGCTCTGCCAGTGCAGCCCAGCAGCTGCGGAGGTGTGAAATGCTGACACACCAGCTGCCAGCACCATTTACATCAGCAAGATTGGTCTCTCAGGACAATAATGGATGTAGGACAAATGATGATGGTGAGCTGAAAGTGCTATTACTCATTATTGAAACTTGGGATTACTCTCTGGCCAGTGCTAAAACTATAAAGCCGGCAGCCAGTGGACAAGCCCTCGGTAACCTCTGCCACTGAACTAAAAGCTTTCGGAGGGGGAACAGAAGTGCTATAAATCTTGTGGGTGACGTTTAGCATTTGTCGGAGAAACACTTTGGATTTATTTTAATCTCTTCGTTTCAGAGTTCATCATAACAAATAACTGGTGCCTCAAACCTGGCCAGTGCATCCCCCATCTCTCCTAGCTCCAAATGGAAACTCAAAGTGGCCCCTTAATAGAAAGGGCAGCGCTGCTCATTGGTGCCTCCTGTGCACTGTGTGGTCTCCCAAATGGATACAGTCCTTGTAGTGTTTACACGTGCTGCCTGTTATTGCAATGACACTGGGGCCTGCAAATGTTTTAACTTGATTTTTTTTTTTCTTTTTCAAAAAACTGTCCATTAATCTTCCTCAGTGCTTGGAAGGAAAGTAAATTATTTACGGTGCGGATGTTATAGGGGATTGTTCCTGCATTAACATTTCATTTGGGAGTGTTAAATCTGTCTCTCGTGCTAAGTTAGGGATTGGATGTGTCAGGTGACTTGTCCGGAGATGAATCCCATCCAAGCACACATCCACCAGCGCGTCTTCCCCTGCCCAGTTGCTTCCCTGCCATGGAAGGAGCGCCCTGTGCTCCAAGTGAAACAAATGCAGGGGCCAAGGAGAATAACCTTATAAAGTGTATTTTTAAGCTGTAAATTTCTGTACTCACCTAAGTGAGAAGCAGTCTCTGCTAAAAAAAGGGATTTTGTGCTAACTTCTCACAGACAGCTCTGCCAATGCGCTGCCATTAGCATTCCTGCTATTTTTGTCCTGGCTTATTCAGGCCACGCTGTTCTGCTTGATGAGGAACTGTTGCTGGTGGGTAAATCAGTCAGTAAGGCATTGGATTGGATTTTTTCAGTGTTGCTAAGCCTAATTTTAAATTAGTATGTCAGAAAAGAAGTGGCCCTTGTTATTGCCCTCATGGTATCCAAGTCAAAGATGTATTTGTGCACCCTGTGCTGTCCACGTCACTGTTCCTCCCTGGGAGCAGGCTGATGTGTGACAAACAGAAAGGGGCCATGCTTCCCAACTTTAGATGTTTGGGTATTAGAATGAGGTTCAGACAGACTTGTAATGGCTATATTAAAAAAAAAAAAATGTCCTACTGCAAAGAGCAGAGCTTTATCCTGGGGAAAGCAGAACTGGCAGCAGCCACCTCGCTTTCCCGGGCACAGCATGTGCACAGCCAGCGAGCTGCATGCGCTGCCCTTTGTACCTGTGCTACCTTGTGTTGCCATCTGCTGAGCATCAGCATTTCCAGGCTTTCCTCTGGCCATCCTCGGCACATGCTTGTGCCTACAGTGACAGAGCAGGTTGCAAAGTGCTCTGAGCACCTCTGCTGAAAAGCATGGGATGAATGTACTGTGGAAACAGCATCCACCTAAACCCTGCCTGCCACCAGTTCCCTGCTACGTGTTGATGTGTATTTGGAGAAAGCACAAATAAAACTGTGATATTGAGGTGCCTGCGGTGTGTTCTCTGGAGAAGAAACTTTGGTGGAGTGGATTGGAAAGCAGAAGTTAGGAGCAGGCAGGCTGGGGATGCCTGAAGTTGGGAGCCTGCAGTGGGTTTGACCAGAGAGGATGAGTCTGTTAATGGAAATATTGATTGTCTCAGAGGTTCAGTGTTGCCAACCAACCTGCACATATGGTACCAGTTTTATTGATATATGAATAAGATTAAACATGACACCTGTGTCAAACGAATCCCTTGGTACCATTTAACTAACACTTAAAGCAGCTGCTTTTGAAAGATTACCTTCAGGCACAGGCCACCCAAGCAGAACAATATCATCACCTTAAGCACTTTCCCAGTTGCTGACAAATGGGAATTCTTGCCTTGTAGCCATATAATTAAACAATATTAGTGAAAGTCAAACAACAGGGCGTTCAGCACCTGAATGTGCTCTATGGCTATATGGTGGCTTCACTGATTTCACTGTTATCTCAGTGTGTCTGTGGGCATTGGGTCTCTCTGAGCTGCTGGCCTGAGATTGGGTTGTTGGTTTGCAAGTAGGATTTACTGTGAATCAAAATGTTGGGCTATTCCAAAATTTTCTATATCACTGTTTAAAAAAGTGTTGTAACTCCGCCCTTAATAGAATAGTCTTACCATGACAACAGGCTAGGAATTAATTTCATTTATTACTGGGAGCCATAAAGTGGATTAAGGATGTGTTGTCCTGTTCAATAATGAGCAAGTAATTGAGCTTTACGTTTTGTGTGAGTGCAAGAAACTTCTTCCCATATTGGGGATAGTGTCAGTTTTCTTTTTCCTGATTTCTCCTCAAACTCCTGCTTCCTTATTATTAGTCACAACACAGGAAAGGCTGCCAGTTGGGAGTCACAGCAGAAAATTTGGGTTTCTGTATGGCAAGGGTAATTCTGCAACACATCTCCACTAGAAAGGGCAACATGCTCCAGCCCTCACTGCTCCGTAGCTGACAAGGGTGAGGCAGGTAGAGGACAGTGGCACTGAAAGCTGGAAAGGGATGTTTTACAAGGGCATGCAGGGATAGGGGGAAGGGGTGATGGTTTTACATTGAAAAGGGGTAGATTTAGCTGGGATATTAGGAAGAAATTCTTCCCTGTGAGGGTGGTGAGGCGCTGGCACGGGTTGCCCAGAGTAGCCGTGGGTGCCCCATCCCTGGCAGTGCTCAAGGCCAGGCTGGATGGGGCTGGGAGCACCCTGGGCTGTTGGGGGGGTGTCCCTGCCCGGGGCAGAGGGGCTGGAACTAGATTGTCTTTGAAGTCCCTTCCAACCCAAATGATTCTGTGATTCCATGATCTGCTGTCCAGGTCATGGGGACCAGCTGTACTGTCACACAGCTGTGCAGCTGGGGACCGCTGCAGTATGGTGAGTGCAGGGACCAGCTGCTCATGTCTCATCACCAGATCTCCACTGCCCCAGCTCTGAGCCCCGCTGTAGCCGCAGGATGCGTGAGAGGCAGGGGGACAGTATCCAGCCACCTCTGTCTTCCAGAAGTGACACATTAACTGAACTAACTAGTTTCTTCTCTCTACACTCACTGCTTCTCCTTCCATCTAATCTATCCACCTCTTCAAGTAAATCATCCTTCTGTTAGCACTGCAGTATTCTTCCTCTAGAAAAGGGTAAATGGTGATGGGTGGCGACTTGAAAACAGAAAATGGATCACTCATGACATAGCTATTTGTACTTTTGCCATTAATAGGTCAAATATTCTGTAAAGTCACTTAAACAGTATCCCCTGATGTTATAGACTTGATAGGAAATGTAAACTGCTTGAATTGCTATTAAATTAATCCCCTTCTCAATATCAATGTTGAGCTAATAGAGCATTCATGGGATGCAAAGTCTTACTGACTTCTGAGACTCTGCATGACTTCCCGACATGGATCTGACCACAAGATCAGGGCTTACTCTGCAGAAGATGCATATGCCCCTAAGAGCTTTAGGAGCATAAATCCAGCTGACTGATGGGCAAAACCCACACAAGGTGCCAACACCTTTGGCAGAACACAACAACCTGCCTGGCGTATGTGGGCAGAGAGCTCATTTTGAAGGAGTATGTGGCCATAAATCCCCAAAATACTTTTGAAAATCTTTTCCAGAGTTGTTGAGCAGAAAATACAGGTTTGTTGGCTGCAGAGAGCAGATGTATCCTGCGCACATCAAAGATGTATTGGCTGCGTCGTGACCTCATGAAATTGCTTGAGCTGGCAGCTCTTCCCCCATTTCTGTCATGGGTGTAGCTTAACGACACAATCTAACTTTGTTTAGCTATTGGAGTAAAACACGGGATAAAGCCAAACATATATAACTTGGTAATTGCTTTGCCTGCCCCTTGGCTCCCCTGCAGACTCCTGTCTTTTATCCTCTGCCTGCTCTCGCCGCACTTCTGCTACATGCTGCCGTGGCTTGTGACAGCTGAGCCAGGTTTATGAAGGCATCACCTGCCAGAGTCAGAAGTGACACATTCAAACACAGTCTGGAGCTCCCAGTGTCCTAAGCCTTTGCTGATTATATTTATAATCCAATTATGCTGAAAAACACAAACATAACTTCTGTCTGACCTTCTCTATTAAACCGTGAGGATGTTTTTTTCTTGGATTTCTAATACTTTGACATATGCCGTATTTTGTCTGGTGGCATTTCCCCTGCTGTTTCCCGTATTTACATGGCCGGACTACGCCTTGTGAAGCTGGCAGCTTCAGGAGGGTGTATGAGCACCTGGCAAAGGTGTCCGCTGGCACCGCTTGTTGGGCTCTGTGCAGGGAGGGCAGGGCAATGACTTGCAAGGAAAATAATGCCAGAGGCAGTCTCTGAAGAGTGAGAGCAAATGACTGCTTTATGATATGTTGTTGAGGCTGGAGGTAATGAGAAAAGCTCTCCCCAGCTCCCATGCCTTTCGCCCTCATGGTCTCTGGGCACCTCCAGGATACGACAGCATCGTTATTACCCCAGTTTATAGGATACAGAGGTTAAGGCATCTGCTCAAGATCCTTCTGAAAGGCAATTATAAGGGCAGGAATGGGACCGGGTTTCATGATTCCTCTTGTGCCCCAGAAGCCTAATTCCTGCTCTTACCTTTTGCTTTCTAAAACGAGGCGTTTCCCACGGAGAGCTCGCTGCTCTGTTTATGGGGACTGTTATGTGTTAGCAGCCGAAACCTTTCAAAGCACCGCTCGTACCATCACACAAGGCAATGTGGGTGTCTTCTGACCCGGCCTGTCTGCGCCCACAGAAATGACTGTCTGTGGCACGGGGTGATGAAGAGCCCACCCTGACTCTTGCACTGGAGCAAAGGTACATTTGAAGAGCGGAGTGAGTGCGTACTGCCCTCCTACTGCCAGCAGTACCCCCATCTCCTCTTGTGGGCTGCTAGATAAAGCCCTCTTGGTGCTGTGCTGGTGTGGGTCGGAGTAGATGACAACCCCTCCCTAGGTACAGCCGTTGGCCACCCTCTAAGGCCCAGAGCTGTGCAGACGGTAATGAGGACCTCTGTCTATATGGAGCAGCCCATGTAAATGAGGCCTTAACCTGATTTTCATTAGACCAGAAGAAATCTCAGCTCTAGTTCACCAGCTTTGCCCAGGCGTCTGAGTCAGAGGAAGGCAGTCTCTCTGTCTCCGGGGATCGGGGATCGCTTCTGGATTTGGGGATTCCCATCCTGCGCTGGCCTGGGCAGTCTCGTGTGAACCATGTTGTTTATTGTTTCTTGTAATTAGTCCCATCTTTTGAAGTTGAAGTCATGGGTTTCCATTTGAATGTGTTCCCTCTCAGTTCAAACCGAACTGTTTTAGAAGCTATGCATAATTTATGAGCTGGTTATATCCACTTCCAAAGAATAAATGAATGAGTGGAATTCCTTTGTAAGCTGGGTCATACACACTTGCACCTTGAGCAGAGTAGGAGGCATGAGACCTTCTGCTGATAGAAACTGCTGTATCCAAGTCTGGCTGAGAAGCTATATTTGGTCCTACAGCTTCTGCTACCATATGTTTGGACTGTGCAAGTCAGGAAGACATTGGCGTTACCTTGTTTTCCTGTGTTTGAGTATATTCTCCTACCGCACCACCTTCCGTATCAGCCTGGCCTAAACGGCTGATGCTGTTACATCAGCAAAGAGCATCGGGAAATGCATGTCCTGCCTAACACCGCCGTGCTGGCAGGGCTCCGGGGGCAGAAGGAAGAGATAGTAGCTCAGCTTTGAGCTGGTAACTCCTGATTAGTGCGCGCCTTGCCTGCTGCAATAACAAGAAAATTGCATTTGCTCAGACCCTTAACTCAACACTTAAATGTAGCGTTGCTGGTTTTGTTGGTTTTGCCTGTTTTGCTGAGGCTTGCGACGGAGGGGGAGTGCGTTGTTACAACCGGGGGCTGCACTTGAGAAAGGTAACTTCTAAACCAGCCCAGACGGAATATTTTCCCCCATCTGATGCTGCTGGATTGTAGTGCTGCTCCTCTGCCAGCAGACTGTGCATTCCCCTTGGAGAGCCACAGCTATACAGGCAGGGCTTCCCTATAGCATACATACCTTCTTGCTGCAAGCTATTCGAACAGGCATTGCTTTTTCATACAGACCATCCTTTTGAAGAGCCTTTAGGAAAAGAGGATCCTTGCCTGTGGTCTCACAGGTGGCGTCCTGCTGCCAGTAGGAAACAAAACTATTTAGGAATTCATCCCCTCTAGGATCTCTACAGGCTCCTTTGACTTTTGAATGGCCACTGCCCTTGTCAGAGTCCATTCCAGGAGCGTTTCACTGCGCTGGATGCCTATACCATAGCCTCTGTGGCTTGAGTGTCCCTCATGCATTTAAAATATCCTTTATGGCTGTTAGGGAAGAGAAAATTAAAGAGAATGGCACTTACAGGACATCAAAGATACAAAGGGCCTCTTTATCCAGGAGACATCTCTGCATTTGGGGCAGTATTTTACCTGTTTAAATGGCTTCTTCTAGAGCCCTTAAGTACAGTGTTGCGCCAGCTAAATATGGATTTTTAATTAAGCCCCCCTCCCTCCCTCCCCTCTTTTGCACATAACTATAATTTTACAGGTTAAGAAACCCCCTTAATATCTAGCTGGAGGTTTAATGCTATATGCTTTTTAAAGAGCCCCCCCCCCCCCCCCTCAACTACTGTGCTGTATTAATAGCTCTGAGATGATAATTTTTACAGTCTTCTAGGACTGATGTCTGCTGTTAACACTTTGAGATCATGTCAAGGGAGCTGGGGGGATGGGGACTATACCTGTCAGCCAATGTTTTAACATGTGGCTTTAATCTTTTTAATTAACACAGCTTCATGGGGGGGCGGGAAACCCAAACCACAAACCAGGCTGTTCTCAAAGCACTGGCCTTTCTACCTGAGGAGGCAGCAAGCGGCTCCTGCAGTGTGGATGCTCCTTGTTTGCAGCCAAAGGAGCATCACTGGTCCCCACTGCAGAGCCCCAGGTCAGACTGGCTGTGGAGGCTTGGGGATGTTGCAGTGACAGACAGATATGCAGGAGAAGATGATTTAAAACCTTAGCTGTTTGCATAATTTGTATACCAAGTAAACATCTGAGTAAGGTTGCCATGGTATCAGGGTTGTATATCTTGGCCATGTGTGTGCTCAGAAGAACATAGGAAAACTTGCAAAATACCACATTTTGACAAACATGACTGAAGACATCATTCTGCTCCTGGCGTGGACGAGGTTTTGTGTTTAAGAGCACCATTTGTTAGCTGTGGTGGTGATCCCAGGAGAGGCAATTCCCGCAATCCTAGGTCAGACTGGACTGTCTTCTGCAGTGGCTGGTGATGGATGCTCAGGAAGAGTAGGAGGGAGAGGGCGCGTGCATGGTGCTCCTTCAGAAATGCTCTGCCACAGAACTTACTTGCCCAAACCCAAACCTGCTCCTGCACTTGCTCCCAGCCTTTTCTCTGGCACTGCAGGAACTGGGGCTATCCCTGCCTGCTGGGATGCCCTGAAGTCGGTGAATGTCTTTGAATCGCTCATGGGTGAGCACTACAGTCATGCTTCCCCAGCCAGTGTAGAAACTGTCCTTTTTGAGTGTCCCCACTTTTCAGTCCCCACCGTACAGGTTTTTGTGGTGATGTGCACTGGGTGGTGCTGGCAACAGCGCTGTGTAGGGGGGGTAGCCCTGGACCTGCACGCCCTGTGCTGGGTGCTTCAGAGCTGCTTCTCTCCCCACCATGCAAATGAAGAGGACTTGTATAAAATACATATCGATGCTGAAAAGCACTGGGGACTTGGTTTTACCTCTTTAATTTTACCCCTTGATCACCTTGTGCAGACGGCCTTTGGGGACTGGGGATGCGCAGCCTTATTTCACGCCCTGCGGTAGCATCTCTGCTTTCACAGTTACGCCTCCAGTAGTCTGAAGCCCGGCTGCGTACGCCTGCCCATGCCACAAACACCTCGGCTTCGTTTTGTGGACATGCCACGCGTGGCTGCCAGCAGAGCCCTCCCTGGTGCCCAGCAGCCTGGCTCTGCAGGCGATGCCTCAGCCCTGCTGGCTTCAGTGGGGCTCAGACACATCTGCCAAAGCTGAGCGTGGGCTTTGCTGGAAAGAGCAGGGTTCGGGCTGCAGTTCACGCTTCCCAGCAGCGGCAACCCCTGGTGCCTCACCCCTGTGATCTGGGCTCCCGTTGACAACAGCCTCCGCTTTGAAGGAGCATTCAAAGCCTCTCGGGGCCAGCCGGGAGATGACTTCAGACCTCTCTGGTCTAGCACATGGCGTTTGGTGAGCCACGATCCCTTTCATTAAAACTGATAGATGACACTTTTTTGCAGTATTTACAATTCAAAGTGTTCTGATCAAAGTGCTGGAAATTAGGATGTTGATGTGAGATAATTACTCCTTTCCTAGTGTTTGCACCAGAAGAGAGCGTGCAGTCCTCTTTCCCTTTGTATACCCCGTGTCAGTTGAAAGCATTTCTACATAGTTGATGCCTGTAGATATATTTGCTGACTCTTAATGTCAGCAAATCCCACTATGATTAGGCCTTGAGGTGACAAAACAAAACCTTGACTGTTACAAGCTAGGTAACTCAGTGCTGAGATAAAACCTAAAAATAAACCCCAGTAGCCTTTTAATGGAACAGAGCACAGCACAAAATAAATTTTTATAAGTTGTTAGGTCCTCGCAGCAAAGGGGAGAACTATAAAATCCTGTTTGATGGTTTTTTAATGGCAGTTGTTTCATTTAAAGCTTTTAGCAAAGCAGGTTACATGGCAAAAGCAGAATAATAAACAGTAAGAAAATGCATTCACCCTGTGAAACAACCACGATTAAACACTCAGCAGTAACTTGGCGATATCTGCTCCAGGGTTTTCAGCAGGATGACACTAGGGGTGGGGTTTGCCTGCTCAGGTTTCCATCCCCAGCTTTCCAGGGAGGGCAGCTCTCATCCCTGGTCACATACCCCTGGCTCTGCCTCGCCCTTCACCTTGGTTGACTTTATAAATGCTTCCCTGCAAAATGCTTTTCAGAACTGAGCTTTCCCTGTGGGCTATCGCGCTGCTGCAGCACTTTAAAACAGCCTGCCGCGTTTTGCTGAATCAAATGAGAGCTGCTGAGGTGGTTTCAGTACCTTTGCCTTCCCAGCTCAGCCCTCGTCCTGGGTTCTGCAGGTGAAATTCAAGCGACAGCGATAACTAAACTAGGAACAAGCCTGCACAGAGGGATTCCTCACTCTGTGCATCCCTCATGCCCCCAACGCTGTGAAATCATGTGCCACGGAAAACACATGTGGCTGATGCACCGGGAGCAAATGGGCACCTGCCTCTGCAGGCAGACCTGAGGCTGGGGAACGCAGCGGGCTCCTCTGAGAGCTGGTGACCAGCAAACAGCACTTGGGGCAGGTCTGTTTTGTGGGTGGGAGTCTCTGGCACATGGCCTGGGCTTCCCTCCTGCTCCCTGGGCTGAGGTGGCCGGCTGGCTCCCGGGGTGGTGTCGGGGAGAGGAACCTTCTGCAGGTGGGGCTGGTGCTTGTAGGTCTGTGCCCCCCGCGTGTGAGCTGGAGCGTGCTTAGCCTTTGGATTGAAAGAGAGGAGAGGATTAGGACGAGTCTAATCCTTCTCCTAGCAGAAGATTGCTCTTGAACAGTTAATGAATAATGCTCTTTTACTGGGGCTTTGTTTAGAAATGGGCTTAGCTCTGAAGCGATCGTAACACTGTGATACTGGCTGCATAAAGTGAGAAATGTCTGTGAATATTTCCTTGAAATATTTATAAGTAATACACTGAAAAGCCTACCCACCTTTCTAAACCATCCCAGCGGTACCACAGGCAGCTTTGTCCTGGTGGTCACAGCCCATCTGATGCTGATGGACATCAGGGAAGCGTCTTGGTGTGAAACATTTTCTTTGTAATCATCAGGAAATTCCTTCAGCTTGATTGTAAATGTTGGGCCTAAGCATTCTGACAGTATCCTTTTAATAGAAACCAACTGTCAACCCCAGTCAAGTAACAATTTACTCTCGGTACTTAATGCCTTGGAAATACTTTCTTCTTTTTCTTTGTCTTTTTTTTTTTTTTTTCTGAAAGAAACAAAAAATGAGAAGCAAATCCAAGCCTGCATTTTCCATTGATCTCTGACCAGAGACACAAACAGCTGGGATTTTAATGTCACACTTTATAGCGATGTAATCAAACCAAACTTCTGAAATCAATATTTCTTCATAACTGACCTTTCCAGATTAATGATATATTACTATACTGCTCCATAGACAATCATTTCCAATAGAAAGACTAACCATTCAGATCACTTTAATTAATCTTCCTCCATTCCCCACTCACCCAATGAACTCTTAGTGACGTTCAGGAGGCAGCAGCCCAACTGTTGAAACCCATCATCAAACTGGAGATCAATGTTCAGTACAGGGGAGAAAATGTCTCCCTAAGTAATACAGAAGAAATGTACGTGCAAAAAAAATACCTTTTTGCGTCCGCTGCCACCTTCTGTGCTGTCTCCCTCTTCACCACCTGGCCACAGCCCTGGGACACAATCATCTGTTGGTGGCAGGGAAGTCATTCCTGTAGGACCAGACAAGGATAGGACAAACAGAGCTCAGTGACCTCTCAGCATGAGCATGTGGGCAAGATGGATGAGCTGTGCAAAAGAAATGTCGTGTTTATGCATGTTTATTTTTAATAACTGGCTATCCAGGGTGGTGAGCAGCTGGAAACATATTAACCAGGATCATTACGATGTTTAAACACAAGCCCGTAATATGGATAAACAGTAACATCACCCTGAGATTTCAGCCAAAAAGCTCCGTTAACTCTTCAGAAATTACAGACGGACACAGTCCAGCCAAACCACCATCCGTCTCCTCTGGCTGGCAGCAAAGGAGACACCGAAGCCTGGGCTGGGCCAGCTGCTCCTCAAGCGTAATGCATCTCCTGCCTGCCTGTTGCATGTCTGAGCTTTGAAAAAGCATCTGAGACCAGTGGTTCAGGTGATACTTGACTTGCCTCTAAGATCCCCAGCGGTGTTGTCGAAATTGCGATGTAGATAGTGTTTCTGTGGAAAAGTGGACTGAGACCACCCACCTCCTCTGACAAGCCACCAGATTACTGGGTTTCAGGGGAACATCTAAGGATCACCACTGTAATTCTTTACTGGTCTTTCAGCTCATCCCGTTCCTGTAGGTAAACATGTGCACTGCAAGGTAAAAGTTCCTGCAGCGCTGTGATTTCAGAGCAAAACATCAAAGACAACAAACCCCCCTCTGCAGACGGGGCTGGGGTAGAGGAATGTGCTGTGAGGAGCCTCAGGGGGTGTCTCTATTGATGGTGAGGGCTGACCTAGGATCACCCCTCCACTGATACCTGTCAGCTGTTTTATACAGGCAACCTCTCAGCTTGATGAAATTCAGAAGTCCATGAAATTACACCCTGAATTAGTCTGGCCCGTTGCCAGGAGAGTAAATAAGTTGTAAGGCCCAAACTTTACATTAGAAGGTTGGGTTGGTGGGTTTTTTTTGGTATCCTTCATTACCTCGCAGGTAAGATGTAGTGCCATTATCAATCCAGCCAAAGGATTTCAAATACGAACTCCTTTGACTGTAATTTCAAAAAGAAAAAAATATATCTGACAATAAATTAGTGTCACAACCAGCCGGGCTGTCTCCCTAGGAGGGAAGCTGGGGACTTTGAACTGCTGCTTTTGTGCCGTGGTGTTGGTGTTCAGAGGGTCGCTTTTGACACCGCAGCCTCTCATCTCCGAGTGACACAACAAGCAGCTTGTCACCAGCCGTGCCAGACGCTGCTGGGAGCAGTCACAGCATGCTCCTCCACCTTTGGAAATGCCAATCATGGCTGCGTCCTGCGCAGGGAATCGCTTGTCACTCCCCTTCAAAGACGCCCATCTCCACGGTGCTTATCCCCAGGGATGGCTCCGAGCACCCCTTCTTGGGGAGGATGGGAAGGCAGGAGACCCTGAGCACCCGGGGAGAAGCATTCTGGCTGTTCCTCAGTATTTTACAGAAGGTCACCTTTGCTTTGCTCGGGGCGAGTGAAAAAGCCCTTGGCAAGCACGGAAATAGCTCCTGGGGGGAGGTATCTACAGTAACCAGTTGTGGGATCATTGGGTTGGTCCTTGATGCATGGTTTCCTCTGAGAAAGCAAAGCAGGTTTCTGCTGAAATCTGTGATAAACCAGTGGAGAACTGGTGCTGTTGGCTTTTCTGGAAAGGAAATGTGTCCGGTCCTTACACAGTCTGCTCGCTGAGCCCCCTGGGGCTTCGCTGGAGGCTGCTTCCTCCTTCGGTGATGATGGGGAAAGAGAGGTGGGATATTCCCATGGGCTGGATGGCTCTGAGCTCTTTTTTCATTCCTCAGCTCTGGTGCTGTGGCAGGAGCTTTGCCTCAGGCAGGTCAGAGTTTCATTCCAAGGGGTGAGATCTGGGGGTGTGATGGGGGGGTCCTGCAGTGTGAGAGGAGGGCATGGGTCTGCTGCAGCAGAAGATCCGTGCAGCAGCACCTCTTGTGCTGGCACACGTCCTGGTGCAAGCAGGGTGTGATGCAGCCTGTGAGCAAGGGGGTGCGATGCAAAAGGCTTGCTAGACCTGTGAATCCTTCAAAAATTAAAACAAAACAGATGGAAAAGCTCCATTAGGTGCCCTGTAGACAGCATCTCTGAAGAGATATCTCTGTGCAAAGGTAGCGTTAACCTACACCCTGCCAGCAGCTGCTCAGTCCCTCTGCCTTGTGTGACCGAGATGATCTTCTCTGCCTCCCAGGCTGCTTCTGCAGCCCCGTCTGCAGGTCGAACGCTGCTGTGCAGACGGGGTGCGCAGCACAGGGGTGCCTGGGACTGAACTGGCTTGTGGGTGAGATCAGAGCTATCTCCAGCCAAAGGGGCTGAGCTGTTGAAACGTCCTTCGGCATCGGCGCAGTCATTTGTGCAGGGGCGATGCCTCCAGGTCCTGTCGTGCTCTACATCTGAGGAATTTTTGGCCCAGCCAAAACCGTTTTGGGGGACCCGTGGTATTAATTTCAGAGTACGGGTGGCTGCGTTCTGTGGGCAGATCTATGGCTGTGCCCTGTTTCTGTGTCTCTGGTGCTGCTGGAGGGTGACAGCATCACACCAAGAGGGGTACAAAGGCTGTATGTATCTGGACCCCGAGGAGTTTGTGGTGGGAGTGGGACAATGAACTGGGAAATGTCACACCACAGTGCTCTACAGCTCAAATTGCAGAGAGGTGACCAAAACTGGAGCAGAACCTGGATCTCTTGCGACCCAATCCTATCTGGGACTCCACGTTCCTCTTTCTAGGCCAAATACCGCTCTGCAAGTACAAGTGACTAAGGAAAGGTAGTTGGGGCTTATCAAAATGTTTTGCATTGAGATGTCATTCCTTATTTTAAACATTTCACATACAGGTCAAATAGACATCTCAGTTAGTTGGAGTAAATAAGCCATAAGTCAATTTGCATCAGTCGAATTGAACTGAATTTATACCAGTGCAACTGAGATCAGGAGTGGCCTGTAATTTGAGAGATTTGAGAACATAAACATTTTTTTAGTTGGTTGTTGTGCTTTTTTATAAGTTCTTCATTTTACTAGTAATGAGGTTTCTTTGCCCTTTACAAAGTGACTGGAATGAGGTCAGATTTTTGCAAGCTTCTGCCAACATTTAATAAGAGTAATAATCTAATACTGTCCTCCTTAACCAAAACCTATTACCCACAGGTTTGGATGGAGAGCAAATCATGACCCGGGGGGGAATTGGCCATTTCATGATCCTGGCAGCCCTGGTTACCATATCAGGGATGATGAAGCCTGGGGGGCAGAACCCTCCTGGGGTTAGCTCCACACCAACTCCTCCTGAAGCATGTCAATGCATGCAATTTTTTTATAAAACTTGGAGACATGGTGTGCTGCCTTCTCAAACCCTGCAGCAGTGGACGTGTGGCTCTGACTTGGCCACACTGGTGGGGATCCAGGAAGACAGCAGTGAAGGTGCTGGAGTTACCTGGGTTTTAAATGGATCTATGGATGAGGTCTGGGGAGCAGTTCAGCCCACGTCAGTTGACCTGGCCTGGCTCAGAATTACCTCTCCCTTCCCAGGGTCACCTCAGCCGAGGCAGATCACCATCTCACGTGCTGTGCAGGGAGGGATGGGACCACAGCACCTCCTGGGAGGCAGGAATGTGTAGCTGGAGGAGGGGGAAGCTGCACCTCACTTAAATTGGTTATTGCTTAGACTGATTGTCAAAGCTTCAGGCCAGCACTTTGGTTGTTGGAGGAGTTGGTAATTGGTTGGGGTTTTTTTGTTTAATTTTTTTTTTTCCTGACAAATGACTTGTGTTCATTTAAAAACTCCACCAAGCAGCCTTATCTATGTGTACTGATAACTGGCCCAGGAAAATAAACTCCAAAGAAGCAATGACAGATCACCTGAGATCTGAGGAAGGATCCCTTGGTCTTGCTTGGTAGATAACCGCTTAGTCCAGAAGGTAAGGGGACCTGCGTCCCTTCCAGCAGGCATGTTTGTGGTGTTTAATGCTTGGAGCTCTGGATGCTCCTTGCAAACGTACAAGCTTGTCTTATAGAGCACAGTGAGGATCTGGTCTTGCTCTGTGCATGCAGGGGTTTGCGGTGGGAAGAGGTCAGGTTTCCTACTCTTGCTTTTGAACATGCTGCTTGTGGTGGGGAGCTTCAAGCTGATCCCATGTGCCAGGGGTTCAGGGTGAAGCTTTTGTGAGTGCTGGGGGACAAGGGTGTCCCCGAACATGCAGACCAGGGCTGAGGTGCCTGCGGGCATAGGCAAGGTGAGATAGACAAGAAATTGGGGAATGGCAAAGCTGTTTATGGGTGCCTATGACTGCAGTCAACAGGCTTGAAATACTGATACTCGTGCATAAATTCAAAAGAAAAAAACCAGACAAGTGGGTGTTCATGTAGGTCCCCTCTCAGTCCCAGTTTGGCTTAGAGCAAACAAAGCTTGGAAGCTCAAGGAGGGCCGAGAGCCACCACTTGGCATTTGCTGCTGCTGGGTAGTAACACCCTTTTCCTGGCAAAAAATCCCAGTAGCAGGCAGAGAGCCCGGCGGCAGACAGGCAGCCTGCACAGCTTGCCTCGGACGGATGCCGGCCAGGATGACACCCGCTCCCAACACAAACAGCGCGTTCCCCTGCGGGCACCTGCAGCACCTGTGTTGGTGCAAAGCGAAGTCGCTGCCAGCACCGTGTGAAGGCACGGAAATAACAGCAAATGCAAAGGAAAACATGAGGAACAGCCCAGGCCAAACCAGAGCAGTGTGGCAAAGCCCTTGCTGTGACACTGAGCTGGGAGATGCTCTAGAAATGCCGGAGGACTTGGAAATGTCTGATTAAGAGGCTTGACTCAATGTCAGTGTAGCAAGTCATAATTGCTGTTTTCTAAAGCAGTAGCGTTTCACTAGAAAAGAAAGACCATCAAAGTACATGTATACACTCAGTACGTGTATTCTTTCAGATATTTAGTCAAAATCCCATCTACTGGAGTCAGAGGAACATGTGAAGCTTTCAAGCCATGTTGTTCTTATTGCAGCAAGAGTTGTTATCAATCTGTGAAATCCTGGCTAGAAAAACACTTGGAATTTTTTTTTTTTTTTTTTGGGGGGGGGGAGGTGGGATTTGCATAAGAAATCTCAAATTTATTTTAGGTAAAAATGTCGTGATTTTAAAGGCAGACTTCATATTTTGAGGTTGTTTTGATTCTGGAACACTCGGGATTAGCATAACTACATTGCTTTAATAAGATCAGTTTAAATGCTGAAATCAATTGCAGAGCATCGCTTCCCTCCCTGCCCTTGCATCAAGTAAGTTCCCATTTTCCAACTCGGTGGACATGCTTTGCAAAGACTATATGAAATGATGGACTTAGGCATCCTAACTAACCTTAGAGGAGAATAAAATATAATTTACTTGCATTTAGCAGCAGCTGTTTTGACGGTGGGTATTGAAGTGATTGGCAAATATGGTAGCAATTTATCCCAAGTAGTAACTGCAAGCTGCTATTTTAGGTTCATAAAAATGTAGTTACAAAATACCGTAACATACCGAATGCAACTATTTTATGATCTCATAAAAATAGCACTGCAGCGTTTTGTCCTGTTGAGCGCGGGCTCGGCCGGGGCTGTACCGCAGAGGCAGGCACCGTGCGGGCAGCGCTGCCCTCAATTGGAGTTCATTACAAGCTGCCTTCCCCTAATTGCAGGACAGGTTGCCTTTCATGTCCTGCCAGGGGACCGTCTGAGTGTCCTGTGCTTGGGCTTCCAGCGTGTTCTGGAGTTACGTACCATGCTTGGACAAGGGGGTTGGCTTTCCCAGGACCTGTGGAGACCTAAATTGGGACCGGCAATAGCTCTGGGTATGTAGAACAAAGGATGAATCGGGGCAAATTGCTGCCAAGGAACATTTTTCTCCTCTTTCTGAGTTAAAAATAAGCTGAGGGTAGTGTAACCCTTTGGGGATAGGTAGTGTCAGCAGCAGCAGGAGTCATGTTTGAAGAACCTGGGGCCCTCCTTAAAACTAACAAATACTTTGGCTTGAGACTGACCTAGAATTTCAAAATACCTCCCCTCGGCGCTCCCAGCCGGCAGTGCTTCCTCCCCAGCAAAGGCAGAGCTTGTGTGCAGAGAAAGGGGAACTGTTGGGAGAGGGACCTCGGCGTCAGCCCGAGCGTCACCAGCAGTAGCCGCCTGCCCAGACGAAGGATGATGAAAACCACGCTGCTCCCCGCACCCGCTGCCCGCTAGCTGTGCACCCCCTCGCCCGGTACACAAGTGCCCTTTCTTCCTTTCAGTACTCAGTTTAGTGTTCAATGTAGTCACGAAGCAAAGGCTTGTCCTGATGCTCTTGGGCTTGCAGCGTAATTGCATTTAGACCCAGCCCTAAGCAGGACAGACTTCGTTAGGAATAATTCCTACAGCCTGGAAACCCGTGGCTGGAGCGGCACTGATGAGCGGGCTGTGACGGTAGGAAACTTCAGCCATCACCCTGCAGTTCTGGAAAGCAAGACAGCAGCTCTTTTGCTGGATGTTACTGGAGATGATGCAGATGAAAAGGATTTTAGTTGTGGGTTTTTTTTTTTTTTAATCTATATTCTAATTTAATTTATTTTTAGGTTCAGTACTATTTTGTATCTAAGCCTTCTCAAGACTTGTTCCCCACAGCCCCTGCTGAGTCTCGAGGGTGCAAAACTTGACCCAGATGGGGGTGAGGCCATGGTGGATGGAAGAGGCTTTGATTCAGCCACAGCAAGACCCTCCCGGGTTCTGTCCAGAACTCAAAGCTGCTCCCATCTTCGGGCAAACCAGTATGCCTTCCAGCATGGCTCTAGCATCGCCTGCATGCACCCAGCAGCTGCCACGCACCCATGGGAGAGCACCTCCTCCAGGGGAGGACACGTTTTTTGCCATTAGGACAGCCCTTGCAGCATCCTTTTCTCTTACATGCTTGCCACTGAGCAAGGGCAAATCCATCAGGAAAAAGCAGCATCACCCCCAGAGATAGTCCGCCCAATTCCACATGGAGTGAATTTGGCCCAACATAGGATTAAAAGGGGCTAAGGTTGTGAGCTCGGGGGTTACCCAGATTTCAGGGGCTGCAAACAAGAAGATGAAGCAGTAAATATGTTGTTCAGGAAAATTCCTGAGCTTTTGCCTTGTTGTTGTCTTGGTTCCTGAGCAAACCCACAAATCACCTCCTGTTTAAGGGAGAATCCTCCCCCACCGACCAGCCCTAAAGCATCAGGATTAATGTCAGCCTTAATTTTCAGTTGTCACTTGCAGGGCAGCATTGTCCCTGCATATTTCATAAATACAGGCTGTATTTTGAAAACCCTGAGAAATGAAAACACTCTGGTTTTGAAAACAGCCAGGAATGGCTCAGGAGGAGCAGTAACTTCTCCAGCAGAAGGCAGGGTGGCCTCCTTCGCAGCTGGCTTGCAATCGTTTATCCAGTGAAAGCTGTCCCACAGACAGCGAATAAATTGTGCAATGTGCTCTGTTTCTTGACATCCTGATAATGAAAATCTAATTAGTGTGAAAGTGTAGTTTATTGGGTCAGCTGTTCCGACAAACCCCTTCCACCCAAACTGCAGTCCAACACAGGCAAACCTCAGGGTTCAACTGGAGCAAGATTGAGCAGCTCTGGCACTGCCCCGTTTCTCTGCACGTTGTAGTTTTAGTTGAAATCAGGAGAGAAGTGCCGATGAGATTCTCTCCCTGCGGCATTTCCCACTGGACCAAGAAAATATATAGCCAGCTATGCTGCAATAAGGCTGTTGCTCATGAGATTGCCAGCTCGTTTCTGCAAAGTATCTAAACAGCAGCTGCAAATTACAGCTGTGGAGCCAGCTTTAAAATACTCCATCATTCAAGGGTGTCTGGGACAAGGGTTTTGAGGCCATGGCCATCTCCTGGTCCTGCAAGATTGTCCCAGGCCTTATGTTCTTCAAGGTTTTGATCTAAGGATCCATATAACGACTCCCAAGCTAGCGAGGGTGGAAGATGTGACACTGGCCTTTTTAATGACTGATGGGCTCAAATTAACATTCAGAGTATGAAAAGGATGGGCTCTTTCAAGAGTGTCTCATTATTTCTGATGTCAATTGCTTTACAGGGAAATTCAAGATCAGAGCAGATCTGGGGGGAGTGGGTGTGAATTTGGGTTTGTGAGTTCACCGTGTGGGGCTGCGAGTGGCAAGGTGATTAGCTGCAAGTGCACAGTGATCTGTCTGGGCTTTGATTAATTTGTTAACGAGCTTATGATAGGCGACACTATGTCTATCTTGCATGTCAACCTTGCTATGTGTCATTTACCCCTTGAGATTTGTATTTGGCACAGATGCATTTTAAACGTTATTTTGGACTTTGGAAAGCAGCTGTGGAAACAGTTAATTGCAGCTGATTTTCACTTGGAAATGTTGGACTGATTCAAAGCTCAGAGCTGCTTCTTCCTTGACAACCTGCCAAAAGGGACATAGCTCGATCCCTTGTATGAACCTCCTTGTTTTCCATTTGCAGCCACGTTTTGAGTTTTGCTGACCATGAATGCAGCATCTAATTTCTCTTGCGCCCAAAGCAAAGGCACTGTGTGTTTGTGCCCTGGTCCTGCAGACACTAATCACATCTCTGCAACCTTTGCCCATGTGAGCATTTCTACCGATGTCAGTGGGACTAATAACACACCCAACGCAGTAGATGCGCTAATGTTTAAAGGATCGGGACCTTCAATTGTATCTCTAAAATACCTTATTTCCCCAGAGAGTTCTGAAACTAAAGGATCAACTTTTCAAACGCTGCAGGCTCCGTGTAGATAGAGGCAGAAGCCCTCATGTTCACAAAGGGATGTAATTTATGCAGACAAAAGCAATTTAAACTAAAATTGATCCAGCAGTACAAAAAGTGATTGGGTCAGTAGTTTGGCAAATAAGAAGGATGAGTTCACTCCACGGGCATTTACAGTGGATAATAAATTAGATCTAGCTGAAATATTTTCACCAGTGTTGTGGGTTTTTTTTCCCCAATCACAACTGAAGCATTATGCAAAAAATTCTTTATTTCAGAGCTTCAGAAGGATAAAACTCAGGACCCGGTGATGTTTAGAAAAACTGTGTAGCTGGATAAGGAAAGAGGTTGTAGTGTGAGTTTATGGATGTAATTCTGGCTGAAGTTCAAAAACTTCTGGAAACTGCGAATATTCTTTATATATACTCTACTGATCATGTAACACTCATAAACAACAGACGTAATTAGAAACATTTCAAGGCTTTGAAATGGCTTTGCTTCTGAAGGAAAATGAAACTGTTGTGGTGTAATAGAAACTGAACCCCTGGGTCAGGATGCTGCCTGCATGACAAAGCAGGCAAAGGGGGGGCCTGGTTTTTGGTTGGTTTTGGTTGGGTTTTTTGGGTTTTTTTGGGGTTTTTTTTTGGGGGGGGGAGCGGGGGTTGTACTCTCAAAAAGGGCTGCGGAAGAGACTCAGCCCTACGCCAGCCAAAACTTTCGGAACCATTTGGTTTCATTTTTGCCTCCAAGTGAAAACAATTTGCAAAACCTCAAATCGTTTCACAAAATGGAAATGCAGGTTTCTGATCGACTGCAGCTATTTTTATTGTCTGCGATATTAAGAAAAGGAGTAGATTGTGAAAATGTTGACAGATTGAAAATGTTTCTCGTGTTTTAGTCTGCATTCATACTTGAAACTGCTTAAATACCTATTACCTGTGATTGAGGATTCCTGGGGCGTAAGTGGTGAATTGTAATACAAAACATTAAGCCAGGATTTCACAAGTAATGAATTTGTGTTGATAGGAACTGTTCTGTGCTTGTTGCGAACAGTGCCTGGGAAATAGATCTTTTCATGAAATGGGGACTGCTTTTGTGAAGATATTTGAGAGAATAGGGAACAGCAAAAAAAAATACTCTTGTTAGTGAATATTTTTGATAGAATATTTTCAGATTCTTATTGGAAACCTCAGAACTGTGCTGGTGGGTCTCCAGTATTTGAATCATTTCAGCTGGACTCACCTTCATCTCCAGTGTTATATTTTTGGTTTAGTTTTAGATGCTGCAGACTAGAAAACTGTGACTTTAGATGGTTGTTTAAAGAAACCCTTAACAACTAGCACCTTCCAATCTCACAAAAAGATGTTTTTTCTTTTCACCTTTTAGTCCAAACCCCCTAGAAATCACGCCAGAACTTCTTCCATCACGCCAGAACTTCTTCCATCACGCCAGAACTTCTTCCATCACGCCAGAACTTCTTCCATCACGCCAGAACTTCTTCCATCACGCCAGAACTTCTTCCATCACGCCAGAACTTCTTCCATTTTGGTCTGAGTTACAATTCTTCTTTTCCATCCATTTGTTAGCAAGCATTGCTTTCAGAGAAAAATTCAGAGTGTTTAGGGAAAAAATGAGAGTAGAAGTCCTTTGTGTTTTCATATAAGACAACTCCTGTTTTCCAGCAGTCTTAGTAAAGATCTTGTAGCACCCTCCTCAAAACAGGCAGGAGGAGATGTGCATTCCAAACCTGGATGTTCTCTACTGTTGCAGCCCACAGGTTGTAAGTGATTCCCTTCCCTCCTCTCTCGGAGCTGGGACCCCGAAGCCTGGCAGCGCTGGCTCCCCGGTGGGCGGGCAGTGATGCGTATCACCCTGTTACCCACCGTGAGCCTTCCAAGCCACTTTGGACACTTGGACACTTCCAAGCCGCTGCAGAATGTGAGAACTAGTTTAGGTTGGGGGTATATGTAAAAATTTTTAAAGACATATATCACAACCACCAGCTTAAAGGCAAGTTTGAACTGTGGTGTCCATCTGTTATCATGCTGTGAACAGAAATACTGCATTGGGAGAACGTGTTCTGTGATCTCTGTTGATGGATTGATCAGCAGAGCTGATTCTGCTCCTAACCAGACGCAGGTGCCCAGTGTGCCTGCCCTTAGTGTTAATCTGGTTTATTTTACCAGGAACCAGTTGGGTCAGAAACCACGTGTCAGCTTGCAGTTGTTCTGCTTTGGTGAGTTCCTTGGTTGAAGGACAGCAGTCAGGGCTGCAGGTGGGGTGTCAGCACAGGATCCTTTTCTCCCAGACTCTGGCAAGGGAAAGGCAAAGGAAAACCAAAGGCTTCGCCCAGGAGAGTTGCTCTGCCAGGATGACTGCGGAGAGTGCAGGTGGAGGAGCCATGGGGTTATACTGGCTCTCAGCTCAAGGTCTTCAAACCTTTTGTAGTGTATAAACCCAGCTGGTTTACCCTGCCAGTCAGGTATGCCTGCAGCAGACACTTTTCCAAATCATTTACTCCCAAAGACTATAAAAAAAACAGTCACTTAACTAAATACAGAGATAAGAAGAGCTCTGAAGTCCAGGGATTTGAGGCTGGCCGTCTGGTTTTGTATGTGAACATCTCTTGTGTTTAGCAAACTGTTCAGCCTGCTCGAGTTCTGTTCCTTGCATCACTGCTAAACTGGTGGACTCTGTTAGTAAGATTACAACAGATCAACAACAGAAAAGCAGATAGCTTGGCCAGAGATGGCAAATACAGACTGTTCTAATCTGACACCTTCAGTAAGTAAATACAACTTGTCAAGTGTTTGTAATTGAAAACACTGCCCAGGAGGGTTTCCTTTGCAGAATGGGTTATCTATAGCTCATTGATTGCCAAGGCCTATAAAAGGAATGGATATAATAGCTTCAGGGAGTGTGTACTGCTGTCCTGTCATAATAAGTTAGGTTGCTCAGCCCGGTGAGAGGAGCAGCTTGGAGGACCACTGATGTTCTCCCTCTGCAGGTGAATTCCCCCAACTCAGACCTGCACAATAGTGACTACAGAATAACTTTAAAACATCGGCGGGGGGGTGGGGGAGAAGCAGACATAGGTTTCTTTCATATGGGTGGATGTGTGTTGTGAAACATCTTTTGTTATAGCATATGATTTGTAAACTTGGAACCTGACCTAGTGAAAATACTGAGATCAAAGTGAAGGCTGACTTTGATTTCAACAGCCTTTGGAACAGACCATTAGCTGATACTAATCTATCTGTGCATTTGTATTTGGTTAGTGTCAAATCATTACTTCAGTAGTCAGAAAGGGTTTTTTCCTTGGAGCTTTCTGTTTTCATTTTCTTAAATGTTTTTCACTGCATTGGGGAGTTCGTGCGGAAGGCTGCCTTGGCCATCCAGCCGGCAGGGTGATGATGTGAAGGCTGTTTGTCTCATTCGAAGCCCATCTTGTGTTAGGTTTGCAGTTCTCAAGGCTCTGTTTGCTTCTGGATGAGTTGCCATCTCAGCAAGGTGGATGCTGGAAAGCTGGGACCTTGGTGGTTCCGTGCAGATGACATCTCCCATAGCTTGTATGTTGGATAAAACTTCATCGAGCTGCACTTCTTGCAAAAATCTCTCCCTTTTTCCTGCACCGTTAGTTTGTGCTTAGGATTAACTAGAAAAACATTTGCCTGGCCTTCCTGTTATTTCTAGATGTCAGGGTTTGATGGAACTGGGCAGTTCAAGAAACACACATGCTCAAACCCAGAAGCCTGTAAAACCAAACGCTGCTGGAAGTTTGCAAGCCTTGAAGAACAAAGTTTGGTTTGGAAAGAGTTTTGACAGAGATGTAGTTGAACTGGTGCTTGCCTGGACAAAAAAACATTCCTGCGGTGCAGATTTCATGTGGAAAGCGGTGAAGGTACCCGATGGGCCTGGCCCTGGGGCGGCACTGGTCCTGACAGGGTGCTGAGCCGCTCCTACCCGGGAAGCCTTGCTGTGCTGCTCTTTGGCCAAGTCTTGTTCTAAAACTGACATTTGCTGGTTAAGGCAGATTTAAGCCAAAAACATCTGTCTGAGAACTTGGGCCAAATTTGGTGACAAATATCTCCGGCCAAACCCAAGGATTTGAGAGAAGCACAAATGTTCCATTTGGAAGTGAAATATTCCAAATCTTCATTTGACAATGATTTTTAATCACTAAATTTACTTGCATTTACATTTCTTTTAAGAAAAAATATTTCAGGTTGGACGAAATGATCCAAATTGATTTTTCTTTCCGGTATTGCATTTCAGAGCAGCTCAAATACAATTATCCAAGAAAGGATTTGTGTAATACACTGAAATAGGTCTCCTATTCTCACAGCTCTCTTTTGTGTCACAAGATGGGCCATAATAACCCATCTTCCAGGTAAACATCTGTAATTCACATCAGTGTTAACAAAGTCAGGAAGCTCTTGCTGTCTCCGACTAACCCGTCTGTTTCTCAGTAATTCTTCCTGCCTGGCAAGAAGTTACCAGCCTCAAACCAGCACTATTTATCCGTGTCTGTTATGAGTGGGAACACGATGGTCTCAGCACAAACACCAGGACTCAAACCTCTGGGGATGGTCTGAGACCTCAGGACATCCCCCCAGGGGTGGGCAGGGGGATGCAGGGGATGCAGCAGCGAGCCCAGTTTGTGCCAAGTCTGCAGCATTCCATAAGCGGAGCTCAGGAATGCCTGCGAGTCAGCATTATTCATGAGTGCTACACTCACAAAAGGGAAAGAGAAGTGTGTGGCAGGCTTTAAGACTCGACAGACCATTCTAATAATCTGCTCTGACACTGTGGATACAATGCCCCAGTCTTTCAGCCGGGGTGCTGCTGCTGTGCTGAACGACTCCCTGGTGAACTTCAGTTTGCGCGTTTATCTATTTATTTATTTCAGCATCAAATCAGTCAAAATACTGCTTGTGCTGGAGCATTTACCTGAGCTTCTTGATAATATTTCCTAGTGATCGATGAACTCGAAAAATTGTTGCATTTTATTTCTCCTTTGTGGTTTTCTGACTGCTGCTTCCCAGATCTCTGGGTGCGGTGATGTGCTGTCTCTCAGGTTTGCTGGTGTCCGACAGCATCTTTTGGCATAGGTAACGAGGCTGCTGTTGGGGAGAACACACAGCCATGACATTTTAAGTAATCCATATTCCTTGCTCAGTACTGCACTGGGACAGCTCGTGCCTTTGACTGGCAGCTCTCAGGGCACGGGCTCATCCCTCGCTGGATGCGTTTTCCCAGGGCCACAGTGATGCACAGCAGGGCACTTCAGCCCTCGGATTCATGAGTGGTCCTGACGCTGGGTCATTGAGGCCCAGTCCTGATCAAAGAAGGAGAAAAATATAATCAGGGCAAAATGAATCGGGTATCTTCCCAAAGCCACTCACAGCTGTCCAGCTGTGATGGATCCTGAACAGCATCACACAGGTCCCCAGGGAGAATTCTGGTTGGCTGTGCAGCAGAACATACTCCACAAGACCTTCAGCACAATGGTGGGGGAGAGTCTTCACGTGGGCTGGACCTGGAGCTTTTCTCCTGCACTCGTCAGAAAGGCTGGATCCCACGGACCAGGGTCCCTGGTCTGTCCAGTGGCCTTGGTCAGGTCACTCAGCTGCCTCCATCAGTAAAAGGAGGGCAAGGTCACTTGCCCCTTGGTTAGCCGGGACCATGGGTTACACAGCCATGATGCTGTCCCTGATACATTCCTGCTCTCAGCTGGACCTGGCTTCGTGAGTCAGTCTAAACCAGATTTCCCGTTGGCATTAGTAGCACTCAGGGCACCTGCTGCTGGCAAAACCCAGGGAGCCCGACTGATCAGTAACTCGAACTTTGTGTAAGTGTTGGAGCAGAGGATTATATATCTGTATCTGTTCTGGCATGGAGCAGGGGGTGGGTAGCACTTGTTACCCACGTGTGATCCCTCCCTGCAGTGGTGGCACAGGGGCTGCTCTCGACGAGCGCTGGCTTTTCTGGAGCCACCTGGGCAGAAATCCCCCACCGCTCTGCAGATGGTTTGGGAAGTCACGTCTGGAGTTCTGTTACATGCTAAATCAAGGCTGGGGCTGGTGTGTAAAGCTGAGATTTCAGAGCCATTAGGACAGCTAATGGATGTGGCAATTGTTTATTCAAAGGAGCAACTGCTGAAATGAGGTTTGGAATGATTTGTTTTTTAAATCCTTTTCTCTGAATTCATGTGATGTTTGTGCAGCTATCAAGGGAGTAACTGAGCAGAATTTCCTGAGATGTGCTGTCTTGCTGCAGAAACGTCGCTCTGCAAATTCCTCTCTGAAGGCAGAAACGTTCTGTGATTCCCCCCAAAGCACTTTGCTGTGCTAGTCCAGCCACTTCTCTGTGCTCTGCGAGACTGATGCAGGAAAAGGATGCAAAGGGACTGGGATATTTTGAGGCAGAGTTCTGGTCATCCATCCCCTTCAGCAAAAAAATGACATATTTGCTGTATGAGCTAGCCATACTTGGGGCAAACCTCAGCCATGCTCCTGTCTCCATTCCCCAGCGCCACCTTAGCTCTGCTGTGTGCTTCTGCAATGACAAGAGCATTTTTGTGGTTGCTGTAAAAGCTGAACAGGCCAAGATGAAGTCCTACAGGCTGAGCATCCTCTCTAGGAAGTGGCCTGAAGTCCATACGGTGGTGGTTTGTCTTCAAGGACCACAAGTTGGGTCTGAGGGAGATTTTGGAGATTGTTCTAATGAGAATTCACATCTGAGGACTTGTCAGGCAGCTGCCTGAAGGCACCTGCTTTTCCTGCAGGCCATGCCTCATGGCATTTACAGTGCTCTCCTTTGAAGAAGAAACAACTGAGAGTGGCACAAAGCAGCCACGTTTCTGCTTTCCAGAGCCTGGCCCTGTGTTTGTGTCAGCCACGCTGTAGAAGCCATGCCCAACTTTTGGCTTCACAAATCCTCACAAAAATGAGGTACAATACTCACAAACTGGGTGAGAGGATGTCACTGCAGATGAGTGCAGCCATGAAATCAGAAGGCAAGCTCACAATAATTGATTTAATAATCTTGGGTGCCCCTCTCCATCACCCCAACTTGTCTCTACTTCCTTAGCAATAGCAGCTGCTCCCGTAGGATCGCTGCGCTCTCTCTGTTCCTTCTGCTGTCTTAATGCCCAAAGTCTGTAGAGGATGGACCACCCTCAGCACTAAGCTGGTGTGATGGTGGTTAAGAAGAAAACTTCTTCCACTACCACTGGTGGATGTGGTACAAAAAACTGTTACTGGCTGACTTCCTCAGAGCAGGCAGATGTTACGTTGGCTGAACACATTCACCAGAATAGGTCTGTGCTGGAAATCTGTGTGATCAGCCCTTGCTGGTGATGTGCAGAAGGGAGGTGGGAGCATCGGCGCCTGGGAGGGGCTGGTTGGAAATGTCCTTTCTGTGGTAGCTTGCACTTCTCTGACGTGCTTGGATGTCCCTCTGTAGGTATCAGCTAACTGAATATTAGAAAATTCAAGAGGTAAAGACCACTACCCCTATTCTAAATTGAAACTGTAGAAGTGAACTGAAGCCCATGTCAGCCAGTTCCAGATACAGAAATCCCCTGTCCTCATTTTTGTACTAGCCTTGGGAATACCATTCACTATGCGAAAGTGTGCGATTATTTCTGGAAAGAAAAGCTATTGAAGACTTAGTGCCAGCGTTGGCATCATTACAAATGCAGAAAGGAAACTGTCAAATAACTGGTTGTGTTTTCAGATGTACCACATGTGACTGGGGCAGTGTTAGAAAACATGATCCATCCCATGTAAATCATGAACCGTTGAACAAAAGTCCTATTTGTAAATTTGAATATTGGCAGCCAGATTTCGAAACCCTCCGTTTTGAAAATAGTTCTGCGATACATTGAGCAAGCATAGAAACGCAGTGGGACTCAGCCAGGTTCCCCAGACCTTGCCAAGTTTCTGCTCAAACTCTCTCTGCCTGCATAAACTAGGAGAAAAACTGGAGTAAGGACCCTCAAATTTGGCTTGATGCAGAAATGGAGCAAAACCTGGCTCGAGATAAATTTATTCCAAACTATGTAATTTGTCAGACTGACCATATACTGTAATTCTACTAGTTACTCAATCATTTTTATTAATTATTCCCGTTGACTTGCCCCTCTTGAGAACACACAAAAAAAGAGAAACCCCATAACTGAATTGAATCTCAGTTTTTATGATACATTAAGGCCTCTTTATTTGCATGCAAGCATCCAGAGGCATGAAGAGAAAAGCAAAAAGGCTTCAAGCCTGGGACAGCAGGATATCTAAGGAAACTGTATTTTTATTAAATTATCTGAGAGAACAGTCCACTCAGGTAGCAAATCAGAACATTAAATGAAATTTGCTTAGACACACCTATTTGTTACAGCTCAGATGTTTTACGGAAGTGAAGCACATCTGTTTCAACAAACCCGTTGCCTAGAAGTTTTTCAGAAGGCATGAGCAGCTCAGATCTGCATAATTATGTGTCCACCTTACCCCCCCCCCCCGGCAGAGATGCTGGGCTACACTAATGTAGGATGCGGGTCCTGACCCTGCACCACCCCCAGATGTGGTGCAAGTGTTGCCCTCACACACTCTGCACATGGAAAACCACAAGTTTCATTTGGAGGCACCCACCTGCTCTTGCAGGCATATCCAAAAGGTTTGGGTCTACTCTGGAGAGGAAAAAAAGCTACTCCCTGTTCTTCAGGAAGTTGCATCCTCTGGGTAGAGCTACTCACCAAAAGGGAGAGTAACACGGGCATGCCAGCACGGAGCCATGAAAGCGTCATGTCCCCATCCCCTGGGATAAAAGGGATTCTTCCCAAACATTTAACAGCTTTCTAAAAATACAACTTTTATTTCTAAATTTCTAAATTTCTAAAAATACAAAAGCAGAGATCATAGCTTTTGTAGGAGAGGCTTGTGATCTTGGGTTAAAATTTCAGTGTGAAAGACGTAGGGATGCTGGGTCCTCACCCAAACTGGACCTTGCATGTGAACCTAAGCAAGTTGCTTTATCTCTCCGTGCCAGTATTTGTGCAGGATGCATAGGACTCTTGGAGGGTGTTACAGTTAGTTTTATATGCAAGACCCATTTATTCCAGACTCTAAAGAGCCTAACTTCGGAGATTTTTATGCAGTATAACTTTTTAGACTTTTATTGAGAGGTTTAAAATAAGTGGGGATGGATTTATAGTTTAGAATGTTGAGGAACACAAGGAAAAGTGGTAAAGAAAGGCAAAAAAGAAATAGAAGAGGAAAATTAAGCTATTCACCTATTACAATAAAAGAAAACATGAATCCAGAAGGCAGCATGGCATGAACCTCAGCCACGAGCAAGTTATTTCCAAAATGCTCCTAGTAGCACCGAGGGGCTCTGGTGACGCTTGCTGGAAGAGAGGCACGTTTTCCTCAGCGTGTGGTAGGGCTGGGTTTGAAACCCTGAGCACTAAGGTTTGGGGGTTTTTGTTCTTTTTTTTGTTCTCTTCAGTCCTTATTTCTATTGTTTCTCTGGTTTTGAGTTTTACCTAGGACGGATTAGAGAGCTCTTGAGTAATTTAGTAATTAAAAATCCACCTTGAAATATCTTGAGCTGACTTAATGGGGTTTTTATTTACCAACCTGCTTAACTAGATCATTGAGTAAGTTATCTGCTGTGAGTTTATTACCCCTTCCTCTGGAGTACATTGCTATGGTCAAAGGCAGGGTGCAGGACGGGAGGAACACGATTTGTTCCTGCCTGGTAATGCCTCTACCTCCAGATAACAAAGCGTGCATTCATTTAATACTATAGCAATTCTTTTTATTGTTAGACTTTGATTTTGCCAGGATAAATATTTCTTTCCTGGTAAACTTGCCAAGACCTGGAGCCATGCGTGCTTTTATGTTTCTGCGTGTGTGCAATGTGCATTGAAATATGTTGGTATAATAAACGGGGGTTATATTCCTCTACTGCGGTGGAAGTGGAACCGATAGCAGCAAGCCAGCCACTTCTCACCCGTTTTCAGTGCCAGCCCCCCCCCCTCAGGTGGGTAAGGGTTTACCGGATGGTATGAAACCCTGCGAGGCATGGAGACACCTTCCCCAAGAAAGCCCCACTAATCATTTTGAGATAAAGCCGAGTTGAGTAACTGAGCTTTTCATCCGACATGAAAAGACCAGAAGCTACATTTGAGACAAAAGCAAAAGTTTAACAAGTTACATTGATCAAAGAGTTTTCAAAGGAACATTCAATTATATCTGCAACACCTAAATGGAAGGGTTGTTCTTTTACTTATTTATTTTGTGATAAAGAGGGCTATTAGGTCTTGTTATCTCCCTTCACTTTAATGCATTCTGCTGAAACCCTCAGCAAAAAAAAGCGTGCTTTGTGAACAACAAAGTGACAAGTGAAAAAAAAGATTAAAATTAGTTAAAGGATAAAAAGAACATATATTTTGCAGTCAAAATCTCCCGGTGTAAGCATTGGTGCATTCAAATGAAGAGAACAGATCTTGATTATGATGCAACTCCGCCTTGCTGCTCCGAGCGCCTGGCTGTGGCTGTGATTTTTCCGCAGACAACCGAAATGGTTTCAGAGCTCTGCACTTGGAAAAAACAGACCATGCAAAAAGAGCTTACTGCTTCTGGATTCATCACGTGCATTGGGTGAAAAATGAGAAGGCTGTGCATGCTGGAACAAAATTGGCAGGGGGAAACCAGGAATTGTAGACTTGGGAAGCTGAGATTTTGCTAGCAGGGGAAGATGCTGTATCCAGATGCCAGGTTATGGTTTAAGGTTACTGAGCATTTGCGGCAAGAAGGCTCTCAAATTTTACAGCCCTTGGTCGTAGTCCTTTTCCTGCTTCCAACCATATCTTTTTCCCTTGGACTCATCTTATTAATCACTTTTTATTTTTTCTTTTTTACTCTTAAAGCCTGATGCAAAGCCCAGTGAAATCAATGGAAAATTTTCTGTGGACTTAGCTGATCTGTGGTTTAGGCCCCAATAAGCTTTTAGTCTTTGAGCTGGATGATGCTTGCATATTTTGCTAGCACAAATGTGAAAAAAACCGCTTCCTTGAATTGATATATGAATTTAAAATTTGTTCTGAGATTTGCCTCCTTCCTTTGAAGCTTGACAAGAAAAAAAAATAAACTCCTCTTACTTCAAACCAAATAGTTCATCTTGTGCTTTGCAGACCCAGGTCTTCTCATGCAGCAGAGTGTGGTGTAACACAAGCACGTGTAGCACCACCAGTATTTCTGTAGCTGGTTTCTCCCAGCCCTGTGGCTTTCTTTCCTGGAGGCTGAAATCCAGCATGGGAACGGCATCCCTTGGTGCTGCTCCTCTAACACTGCCAGGGGTGCAGAAACGTCCCAGATGTCAACAGAACTTCCCCTGCTGTACATGCCAAGATTAAATGTCCCACAGAGTATAAATCCTGGGATGCTCTTACGGATGGTGCTAGAAGAGGACAGCAGGCTCCCTGTGCTGAAGCATTCCTCTGAAGCTCTGCCACGTTTCAGGGGCAGGAGAGCACTCCCCACGCTGTGTGTCTTCTCCCAGTGAGGACACTGTGTCCTGCAACAGGATGGACAAGCTCTCATGGCTTGGGCTGTCCTCCCAGCTCACCGAAGGCCATGGCAGGTGGGATTACTGCCCTTCAAATCACGCACATCAACAGCAAGGGGCTTGTTGTCATCAGCATGAGCTGGGGAGAAGACAGGGTCAAGGAAATGGGAGTAATGGTTGTGTAACAAGGAAAAAGTGCTGCTCTCTGCAGTGGTAGTTACACCTGATTTAGCTACTGAAAGAAGAAGGAGAAGCCACGAAGACATTAAACCTCTTATCATCCTGACCGAGCGAAATTGGAAAGAAAAAAAACCACCCAGTTATTTGGCAGCAAATGGGTTTATTAACTTCTAAAATGGTGTGTGTTTGAATGTGATAGGGAAAGCAGCATTCGTCAGTGTTCACCGCATCAAAAGACAAATTAATCCTTTGAAGAAACCTAGCTTTTAAAAATCTCTCCCATTAAACAATCTATCAGGAGACAGGCTGAGCTGCAGAGCTGGGAGCTGGTCCCTGCGCCACAGAGGGACCCCTGGGTGACACGGGGCCAGCCATGGCTGCTCTCCTGTGCGAGGGTCCGCACCTGAGCCTCACGAAACCACAACACAGGAACTACTTTTAGGCTACGTTTACCCTTCCAGCTCTATTGTAACTTTCCCTGTTGTGGTGTCCGCAGGGCTTATGGGGTAGAGTCTCGCTGAGGTGGCACAAGGGATTTTGGTGGCTCCCTCTGGCCCCACCACCCCCAGTATCGTGCTATCGCGGTCCCCCCAGGCTTCTTATGGCTCCGCTCCCCTCTCCATCAGCAGCTGGTTGCAAATCACCGTTGGTGATTTTGTAAATATTCTTCGAAAGACTTCAGCAAGCCATGTGTTGCAAAAGGAGCTCTATTTCTTCTACTAATCATGCTCCACGAAAGGAATATAATTTTCTGTCATGGAAACCGGTGTTATGGTTTTCAGGGTGGGTTTTTTTTTGCTAGGATGCTCTGGTTTTCTAATCTGCTGCTTCCTGTGAGATGCCTTCTCCCCTTGGAGCACTGCTCTGAAAGGCAGCCTTTGAGCCACAGTGGCATTACAAACCGTTTCACACTAAAAATGAAATATGTGAGAGGTGTCTCTCCAGATGGGAAAGTAACATCATGTATTGTGTTAACAGGGACGATGCAGAAACAGGAGATTTTGCTCCTTACTTTCTCTTGCCTCCTGGAGAGCACATAGATACTTCAAGCATCTTTCTGTGCACCTATTGAACTCCTCAGGTATCTCAACATCTGCACTTTGTCTAATTAATACAGAGCAATAACAGATAATGCTAAAATCTCAGCCCCCAAATAGAGCTGATGCTACCACTCCTTTGCTGGCAGCTAAACCAGGCAAATACACGCAAGGTACTGGTGTATCCCCAAAGCATATTGGATTTGCTGTGATTCCTGCTTTTTACAGGTTATTTCCCTTTTCTGTGCCACTTTTCCCTATCCCACAGTTCATTTAGATGGGGTTTAAGATTTCTGAGGTGAGCGCTGACTCTGCTGTGCCAATTCATGTGGAAAGTGGATGCTGGTGAAAGTAAAGGCGCGTAAATATTTGTTAGCTCTGAGCCAGAGCATTCAAGCTTCTGACTTTTCACAGAAGCATAAGCTGCTTCTGCGTGTTTGTACAACCTGTAGTATGGTGGGGCCTGAGCATGGTGGGCATCTCAGGGTGCTCCTGTAATACAAATGAATATACCCAGTGGAAGCAAACAAGCCCTGAGCATGCTGCTTTTGACTAATATTCCACCCCTAGGAGTCAGATCTTTGCAATTTAGCAACTCTTTGGTGGAAGGAAAGAAAAGCCACCCAGAGGGTGCTGCTGGTTGGTTTGAGATGCATTTGTTGTGTGGCTGGTGAGTGAGGCTGGGGTCAGAGGAAGGAGCAGCAGTTGTGTCTCATCCAGGCTGTGTCCCAAACCCCTGCTGCCACAGTGGCAAGGCTGGGCTGCGTGGAAGGAGGACCAAGGTGCTGAGGACGAGCTGCTGAGCTCAGCTCACTCCCCAGTTGCCCCAAGCCACCTCCACACTGGCTCATGCTTGCTCCAGTCCAGAGCAAGTGGATGCCTGACCCAGGCAGGGATGTGCTCCTGCACAAAGCTGCTGCACATGGAGCTCATGAAAATTCGAATAACCCTAATGCTTGAAAGAAAAGACTTTTTCAGGTGATGGAGCAGAGGTAGTCAAAGGTATTGGGCAGCAAGATGTCATCGCTCACTGCTGCACAGTGCGGGAGGTAGGGGAGAAATGGCCCAAAGCCTTTAGTGATGCTGGGATACCCCACCAAGGCAATGCCGGTGCCCCAGGCAGTCAGGAGCATCCTCCCTCCCATGGACAGTGACACTTGTCCTCTGCTGGGACAGGCACAGAGCAGCCTGTTATGTTACAGCTCAGGGCCTCCTCACCCCTTATTTGGCTTCATCTGATATTTGTCTGTAATTAGTACTTGTGTTTCTGATGATGGATAAGCAGCTGTTTCTCCAAAGGGCCAGCAATGAGGACAGAGATACTTCTGGCTTGTGTTTTCAACCCCAGGTCTATAAGCTTGGCAGGATGAAAATACTCACCACTCGTCAGCTAAGCTTCCCTTTGGGCAAGGGCAAGCAATGACTGCTGTTCCTATGTCACACGTGTGTGGACAGGAGGCACAGGAAAGGGGAAGCAGAATTACATCCCGATCCTGTGAATTCCAGGCTTCAACTTCCAGCTAGCTTTGCCATGCATGGATAACAGGGTAAGACCATCCTTTTCGAAGAACTGCTGGGAGAAACAGATTTATCGGTTTTCTTAAGATAAGATTGCCAACATGTTAAATCAGTTTTTATCCTTTTTTTTTTTTTTTTTTTTTTTTTGGGGGGGGGGGTGGGGGGTAGCATCTCTAGCCTGAAAAGCCTCGCAGTGAGCCCCCGCGTTGGCAGTGCCAGGGCAATCAGGACGCTGCGTCCTCCCCGCGTACACACATGCTTCTGCAGGCGCTCAGCAAAGTGTCTGCTTTCTGGGGTTTGAAATATTTTTTTCCCCTGCTGCCAAGGAAGGGAAGAAAAGAGCCCTTTGAAGAGGCTCTGAAACCCAAGTAGAGCAAGCTGGGGAACATTTATTTTAAAGTAGAATAATGTTTAGGTTACGGACCCTAATCCCCAAGCCCTGCCCCAGCAGGGTGTCTCAGGGAACAGGGCTGGTTGCAAGTGTGACGCACGCGAAGGGCTCCCAGGGAAACGCTCTCACATTTTTTCATACAAAGATATTTAAAAAAGCAAGAGAGAGATGACCCGGGTGGGAAATACGTCCCAACAGATGTGTAATATCATTAAAATTGACTCTAATATAATCTAAGCCGCAGTTTGGTGTATTAATGCTTTGTTTATCTTTAAGCCCAGATGGATATTTTTATTAGCATTACTTTGTTGATGCAGCTTCTAGAAAGGTTAGTCCGGAGGGCAGATGTCTATGTACTGAGACAGTCAGTGTTCATGTTGGGGTGACTAATCAGAAAGGTGCAGCTTTTCCATGAAATTTCAATTAGAACATTAAACCTTTTAAGTGCCGGCAGCCCGGATCTGCTGTTTAGTCCATGTGGTCAATTAGGATGAGTGACAAAAGTCCTTCCTCCCTGAACCCATCCTTCAGGCTGGGTGTCTTGGCCACCGTTGTGCCCTCCTGGGATTAGTCCTGTCTCTGGCGGTGGTATGAGAGGGGGGCTGGCAGTGAAATAGGGTGTTGTGAGTGCTGGGGAGCTAGCGAAGGGCAGCATATGCTCGTGGCAGGATGGGTGTCTGGTCTCTTAGCTGGTTTTCTTATTGGGATCCATGATTTTAGGGATGAGTACAGCTCTGCCGATGAATGTAGAGGCAGCAGGGTGTTGTGGGGCTGGGACTGCACAAGGATGAAGGGACTTGGTTGAATGTTCACACTGGAAAGTTACTTGAACAGCTCTTAAATATAGGACAAACTGACTTTCTGCATCCACTTGTCTCTCCCTGGAACAGACTTCAAAATAAAATGCATTGAAGATATTTGCACTGGCTCCAGGCCCACATTTGGTGCTTGCGATAGAGTCCAAACCCATTACAGTCAACTGGAGGCTGCTCATTAAATTAGATTCTCAAGTGTGAGCCAGCACCAGTCTCCTCGGAGAATTCATCATCCCCGTCTGAAAGGGTAACTCTTGCTGAGGTCAGGGCAGCTGTGAGAAGCCCTGAGCTCGGGGATTCTCTGCCTGAGCCCCAAGGCAAGCCCCCTGTGCCAGTCCCACACCTGTGGGACCCACAGTGCTGCCCTGCAAAGCGCTTGGGTAATGGAGGAGTACAAACCTGATTTTGGTTACTCTTAGCGTAGCTTTCTCCTCTGCGGTGTCCCTGGGATCTTGGAAATCGCACAGCACTACCGCATCTTCCCCTACAAACTGCGATAGGAGGCAGTAACTCAGTCCCAGGGGAGGGAAGAAGTCTGAGCTCTGGTTGTGTCATTTCACTGGCTGGAGGAAAAGGCAGAAATCTCCCGTTCTCCAAAGGTTTCCTAAATTCTCCATTTTCCTTTACTGAGCAGAGGGAAAAAGCAGTGAGGTCTCGAGGCAGGACAGCTCCGAAGGGAATTTCTGTTTTGTTTAACCTGCTAAAGAGGTTTTGAAATTTTCCACATCTGAGATGCTGCTTTAGCTCAGGAGGTATCAGAGCAACCCCCTGTAGCTGATGGGGAAGCAGTCTGCAGCCTTCTGGCCAGCTACAAGCCTCCCAGGCGACTGAGCAGTGAGGTTGTGTCTGGGCTGAGCTACAAAAGAAAAGGCACAAACCCCACGAGCACACCCACAACCAAGCAGACGTGCAATGGTGTTTGGCTTCAAGAGGACATTACTGCCCCCGATGCAGCTGTGTCACAGGCTGCCCGGCTCTCCAGATTGCCCAGTGCCAGAGCAAGGTCAGGCACTTGCCTCTCCATGCTCCTAGCTCGAATCACTGCGACAGGACCTGCTTTGGAAAAGCTGCTCGTTCCTAAGAGAATACAATAATCGTGGGACTGCAGCCATGAGATCTATCATCCACAGATCTAAAGGGAGGAAGGGATAAAAATGTCCTTTTTCTGGGGATTTTCACTTCTCTAACCCTTATTCCCTGCAGGTCAGCCTGTCAGTCATCCAGTTCTCCCACTGCAATTCCCAAGAAGCAAAATTTCAAACAAAGGGGATGCTCCAGCACCCTGACTCCAGGGCTGCAGACTTTCTGCCACAGCCCAGTGCTTGGCAGGACACAGCGGGATGGGGGAACTGGTGATGGGGTGTCCCGGTCAGTGCCCCATGGGGAGACAATCTGGGGTGCCCAGAGCCCCGCTTTTAGGCAGCACAAATACTGAGAAAGAGAAAAGAAGTGCAGTGGTCTCTAAAGAGGTAGAAGCCATAGAAAAAATCTCATTTAAACTATTACGGAGGTGCCGTCGTGACTCCATAGCCCAGTTAGTGTTTAACTTTGGGGATTAAACCATTTGATTACTCATGGAGACCACAGTGCAACTCTGTCGACTGCACATCATCGGTGAACAGCTCAAACAGAGCCAAGATTCACAATTAAGCCTGTTACTTTGTTTTTAAGTTAAAGTTAATTGAAAATGCTTCTTAAAGATAAGGCTTATTCGAGCAAGGTTCTTGATTTGCCTCCTGTCAGCAGGTTATTACCCTGGTCCAAAAAACACAGGAAAAATGGAAAAAGCCAGCAGACAGTGGAGGTTTTGAAAAAGAAGAGAAAACCAGGTGGAGGGTGAACCTGTAGTCCTGTCCTGTAAGGAGGTGGTCCCACAGCACACCATGTATGACTGGTTTGGCTGATTCCCAGACAACCTCAATTCAGAGGAAGGCAGATGTCAAGGTCTAGATTTACTCCTCTCACTTAACATTTTACTCTAATCTTTCTCATTTAACTTGTCTGTTAGGAGCACAGAGACTGATTTTCAAGAATCAACCCATGAAAGGCAGAGGCAGACTTGTTTTTTCAGCATCTCGTTATACCGAGCGTATTTCCTCATAGCTTTTGCTATCTTTGTATGATCTATAGAAGTAGAGTTAGCACCTTCCCTTAGTAGGGCGGTTTGGGTTGGTGGGTTGTTTTTTTGTTTGTTTTTTTTTTTCTTTCTCTTTCATAGCTACCTCAAAACAGGCTGGCTTGGTTTCTAAAGTCCCAGTCTCCTACCCTTCCCAAAATCCTCTGAACGTCTGGCGGTTAAGCAGAGGCAGCTGTTTGGGTTACTCTTTTTCACCCGCGTGAATGTTCACAGCATCATAATCCCTTTTACAGAAAAAACGGAGCAATTGCAAACACATACAGAAGTTACAAACAGAAGTACATTTCTACTTTCTTATCATAACTTTCTCTTTCTTCAGTGTTCATGATCAAGTGAGACTGATTTTGACTATGTGGTCCAAAATCAGTGGCTGAAATCCCCACTTGGAGGAAAATAAAGAACCTGGTTCTCTGGTCCTGATGTTTCTGTCTAGATGTGAACCAGAGATAAGGAACGTGGAACTGGTCCCCCAAGGCTGCAGACAGCCTGGACCCACAGCTTGCAGGGAAGTTGAACGCCTCGTTCATTTTTTTTACAGATTTTACAGACAATCAGCATTGGTTTGATGCATTGCCAACTGAAAGTATTTGTTGACTGATGCAGGACAAGGTGAATGCACTGGATGATCCCACCTTTCCACATCAACCTGGAGCAAAGTGAACTCCCCTGCAGGCCCAGAGTGTCACTGCAGCACAAAGGTGCATCCTTCCCTTAGGGGTCAAAAGTGTTTATTTTTGGGTGCCTCCACTTCTGCTGTTCATTTCCCACTCAGCACCCCAAGCACGGGCAACCACCACTATCTCACCAGATAAGGCAGTTTCTGTGAAGACACAGAATTACATTTCTTCCCCCCCACCACCCCATCTCCTGCCATTAACAGGTGGCAAATGAAGCTAGCTTCACTCATATGTTTTGCATCAGTTTGCATCATCTACTACAAAGCTCTTACAAATGAATCTGTCAAGCCTAGCTGGCACCTTTCAGGATAAATGATGCAAATCGGGGGACGTGTGAGGCAGCCTGTGCCCACAGCACATCCATGAGCGTCTTCAGCCCGAGGAATGTCTTTGCAAACATCTGTTGTAGTTTGAGGAGAGATGGCAGAAGGGGGAGGGGAAAATCCCCAATAATGGATGTTTTTGAAGTTTTTGGAAGCTCAGTGGGAGAGAGGAAGTGGGGTGGGGGAAATCAATGAGAGAGAGGGAGGGTATTTTGCCTAGCAGTCACTCATCACTCGAGCCAGGTGATTATTAATTATCTCTACGCATTGACACAATTTGCTAGTTTTCTGGATAGGTGGGTCCTGTGCTTAGTCATCTTGGCATTTTTAAAGACGAATGAAGAATTACCTGGGATGTAAAGCCAGGAGCGAGAAAGATAAATAACACCAAGAAGCTGATCGCTGCCCGTCTGTCATAAAATTTCATTAGTTCTGACAGCCTGTACATAAGTAATGAATGAACGCTAACTACACTTCCTCTCCGTCTGCCTCCATATTTCACTCATATTGCTTAGCTTGGAGAAAAAGCTGGCCAGACGAGTTTTGAGGATGAAAGGAGGTGCTGGACCATTCACAGGATCAGGATGATACTTGAAACAGAAATACCGAAGGGTTATGTTTTTTAGTTATTTTGCCAAGAGTGTTTTTCCTTGGGCACAACTGGAGAAGATAGACATTGATCTGTACCGATATCCCACTGGATGCCTTTCCTCGCAGTCCTGCAGGAGAGTGAAGGGGCTGAGAAGACTATTTATCCTCTCAAAGCCAGATCTTTTGCTGGGCTACCACTGCCTCCAGTTTGAAAATACTGGGAAAACAAAGTCAGAGAGAAGGTGCTCAGGATCCCAACCATACCCAGGTTTCATGGTGTTGTGTTTCTGTCTCCCTGGTCCGTACAAAAGCAGCTGTTCTGAAGCCCTGACCTGTCAGCTGGAAACTAACAACAGAGACCTCAAGACTTTACTGAAATATCCATCAGCCCCTGCCATGGGCTCTCAGAACTGTTCTTCGCTTTGGGGCACGTAGGAGGATAAGACAAGAGGGTCCTCCCACCTGCAGCTGTGCCCTAGAGCCACTGCTGCCCCTTTTGTCTTTTAAGTCCTAAAGTAATGAAAATAAATATTACGAGGTCTATAATAATGACATGGAATGGGATGTTTTGATCATATTAATTGCTCAGGCTGTTGCAACACAGGATCACAAATCAATGTTTCCCCAGTGGCTGGCTCAGCCTCCCTGTGCACGTTTAAACAGATGTGACCTTGATGAGCAGAGATACCGGGGGCTCGAGGCAAGTTTGCAAGACAAATGGATGTGCTGCAGCAGATTTATGAGAAGTTATCCCTCGGTGTAGAAAAGTCTATTTTCTTTCACCTAACTGCTCCTCCAAAAGTGACTTTTCCTGTGTACAAAACATGAGCAATCTGCAGAGCCAGTGACAATGTCAAGAGGTCTTTAAGGAAAAATGTTTCCACAGGGCTGGAGCAGAGAGGCAGCAAAGTGAAAACAGGGGTGTGATTCATTCAGATCAAGGTGTCCTCATTCATTTAGAGCACTTTGCTCTCCCTGTAAGGGATATCCTGCTTGGATATGTGGGTGCTTTCTTTTAATCTGTCCCTGCATCAGATCTTGGATCTCTTCGTGTGCAACTGAGACTCTTTCATTTAGTGTCACCTTCCATCATGCCAAGAAAACCCACCGCAGCCAGCAGGGTTGAAAGGGGTGTCTGTAAACACGTGTTTACTGAAACTACTGGTAAACCAGCCACTGAGTCATCACCTCCTGCAGCTGTATGTTTCAATTCTTCCTGATCTCAGGCAATAACATCAGGCTTCCACCACTTCCTGATGAAATTAGGGACTAGAAGCCCAAATATGTATGTATGTGTGTATGTGTGAGGGAGAGCAGGCTGGAGATAGGTCTGCTTGCAGCTGGGAAGAAAATGTTTTCCCTCTTTAAACTTTTGAAAAGAAAGAACTGAAGTAAATTAGTAAATACCCATGACAGATAAGCCTAAGAACAACAGGCTTGTTAGCATATTTAAAAATTCTAATTAGTGTCACTGCTGCTGGCATGTGGGATGTCCAGGGTTCCACCTGGTCTGAAGGGTCTGGAGATACCCTTGTTGACTTATGAAGGTCCAGGTGCTGAAGAGGACGTGTTCTTCTGCTGCACCCACCCTGAAGTCCCCGCCTCTGGGAGCCTCCTGCAGCTGCATCTCGCAGCTTCAGAGCCTGTCTTCTGGATTCAAACTGTGGATGAGTTTGGTACATCCTCCTCAAGCTCAGTACTCATGTGGTCTCATAAACATTAAGGGATCATCCAGTCTCATATTCCTAGGCTATCGGACTTCACTGGACTCAATCCAGTTTGAACCACAGCATGGAAAAGCACCCCCACCTGACCTCAAAACCTCCGGTGATGGAAAAATCTACCATAACTTTTGCAAGTTCTTCCAGTGATTAATTATGGTGACCGCTAAAAATAAGAAGAAAAAAATGCATCTTGTTTTTAGTTGACATTTTTTTAGCTTCAGGTTTCAGACCATCTGAGGAGAGCATCTATAAATACCTTGTTAACTGTGGTTGAGTCGACTTTCCACCGCTATCAGGATGGAGAGGTTGAAACGAATCATATTGGTCTGGTAACCTTCATTTGAGAGGCCTAATTAACATGACGGATGGGGTTATAGAAGGTTAAGTCTCTGCAGGAGGAGGCAGCCCTCCTGGACAGGGAAGCGGGGATTTCCTGGCTTGTGCAGCTTTGGATGGAGGGTGGCTGAAGTGCATCTATCATGAAGGAAGGACTGAGAATCAGCTGTCTTGGGGAAGAGACCTAGCGAGGTCTTGCGCCCATGTGCTGTGTGTTAGGAGAGAGGGAAGCGGAGGAGACTGGGCTGGGATTCTGCAAACAGGGCTGCGTTTTCCGGGGTGGCTGTGTTCCTAACACACAGTGTGTCCTGCCTGCAGCTGCTGAACTGCCTTGCAGGGGTAGGAAGGTGAAAGCGGGGTACCTATGGCCAAGAGCAGCTGAAGGACCTGCCATGCACCCACGCCAGCTGAGCCCCCCCAGGGACACCGAGGCCTTCAGGCAGCACCAGAGAGGGATGCAAGGGCACAGGGAGGGTCCAGGTTGTGGTCAGGACTTTCAAATTGCTCACACAGATGCGCAAAGCTCCCAAGGTTTTTAGACTGGAAACAAGACTGCAAAGAGCTGCACTGATCTTACAAGGCAGGGTGGGAGGACCACTTTCCCAATGTGCACAGTTTCTGTAGGCTCAGTGCACACTCGTGGTACCTGAGCACTTCCCCATGCTGGGCTGCCCCCAGTCTTGCTCTGCCGAGGCAGAGTAACAAAAACAAGGGCAGAAAGAGAACTTCTTGCACTTTGTCTTCAGTGCAAAATAGCCCTGGGCCCTATGAAAATGCAAGCATGGATTCTGCCTGAGCGGGCTGCATCCAGGTGTTGCACAGCTGCAGCTGAAGGGAAGATCTTCCTAAACACTTCTGTGATTTGTTGATATATATGTTGCCACTGTAAAGAAGCAACATCCCTTCTAAATCCTTGTTTTCCCTAGTCCTTGCTGTCTGTAATTTTTACTAAAAAAAATAATAATAAAAAAATCTCTGCTGATGTTAATTCACCCCACCCTTGATTTGAATCCTGGGCAGTTAATTTCCTTGATCTTGTGGAAGACTTCTGCATGTGCCAATTCTGCTGTGCCATCTTTAGCCAGTGTAAGAAACAGCATGACTCTGAGTACTGCAACAAGTAGCCCACCAAGAGTCAAAACAGGGTAGCACATTAGGCAGGGTAATTTCATGAATTCCCTGTTTGTCTTTAAACTGAAAATATCTCTAACTGACAACTCTTCCACTCATGAAGGATACTTACCCCCCGCCAGGCTGCAAGTTCATCATTACTCGCTGCTAGAGACAGAGTCCTTTCTTACGATCGCTGTGCCTTTGGTTTGTGGAAGTTTAATTATCAAAATAATCATTTGTCCAGTGTTGAAAAGCTGCAAGGAAAGAAAGAAAAGTCAATACATTTGACCTCACTTCTGGGATAGAAACTCCTGGGAGTCATTACAAGTCAACTGTGGAAGTAGCAACACAGATTTTAATGGATGAGTCTGAAACAAATTCTTTCCAAGGGCCAACATTCTTCTGTCCTTCAACCCGCACCTGAATGAGCAGTGAAGGGAGGTCATCTTCCACAGCAAAAGTCCTCTGCTTCTTTGGGTATCTGAGGAGAGAGCAGAGGGATAAGTGTAAAATAATTTATCAGACCTGAAGGGAAACAAAGTTTGTCAGGATTTCCTCTCAGTTGCAAAAGCAGCAGCGATATATTCAAATGTGGCCGTATGTGACACACTCATTTTTCTCACTTAGGTCGTGGTTCTGGAAAACGTCTTGGAAAAGCACTTCAGTATGTGCTGACGCTTAAACCTGGGTGTGAACCCCGTGCAGACTAGTGAAACTCAAGCATGTGCTTACAGATAAGCATGTATACTCTCAAGTGCTGTCTTGATTAGGGCATATGTTTAAGTGGCTCCTTGAGCTGGAGCCTCTGGCTTTGAACAGGCACTCCTATTCTTCATGTGCTACGCAGAAAGAACTAACTAAATACTTGCTTGTTTTCTATAGCACTGACCAGAACCACCTCAAGCTCCAGGGCAGCAGACATAAGCAGGAAAATTGACTCTGATCATCCCTGGGGTCATTTAACTAAAACACACATTTCAGTCGAGCCAAGTGTTCACCAGCGCTTTTCAACTCCCATGGTGTCAAAACAATTAGCAGATCACAGCAGCACCAGTTCACTGGTGCTCCAGTAAAAGCATCTGGCCAACACATGGAAATTTAACACGAGCACCAAATAAGCTGCGTCACGTACCATCCGCTGCCTGCGGGACAACATAGTTTGAGTGATTCTTGTATCACCGGGCAGGTTGTGCAGTTCAACTTAATCTTTTGAAAAGAGATCGCTGCAGAATCCCAAATGTGTATTGATACCATCCAAACTAGAAACCGGTAAGAGGCACACAAACCTACTTTCAATGGACTGCCCCTGTTAGAATTGATTAACAAGTTGGGTTTTTCCTAAATCCAAGACCTTCTGTCCATTTGCTGTTAGTTGCACCCCTATTCCACCTTGGTAATTCCAGCAAATCTAATCTGATGCTAAAGAAATTAGCATTCTTTCAAGTTGGTGGATGAAATTTTAGCTGTCAGGTTGGAAATGCACTGCGACGTGATCACTAGCCTGATCATTTGAAAGGCACAGTCAGGGAAGCAGTCAGTCTGTGTGGATGAAAGTTCGCTTTGGGATACATTTATGCACCTGACATTCTCATAGGAAAACAGAAAAAAAGAAAATGGGGGTGTGGATGATGCTCTAAGTGTGCTTTTAGGCTCCTTTGTTAGGAGAAGCCTAACCCCTATGGTGGGGAAGATCAGTGTGCCTCTAGTTAACCTGCTTGTGCTCATTAGGGGAACTGCAATGGGTTCGTCAGAGAGATGCAAGGGGGTTTGTCAGAGAGATGGAAGGGGGTTTGTCAGAGAGATGCAAGGGACCTAGTGCTGCCCCACAGGGGAGTTGCTCCAGTTTCCTGTGTTTCCAGCAAAAGAAGCATCAGAGTTGGTAAACGGCAGCAACTAATGTACTGCGTGGGTGGTTCTGGAAATACTATTTCTTTATAATGAAAAGAAAAAGGTATCTCATCTACTTATTCTGGCAAAGTGTGTATTTCTTCCGGTGCTCAAATGATTTACTAGCATGGGCAGAGTAAGCCTCTGTGTGCACACCTTGCGTCAGCTGCTGTGTGGCTTCAGCCTGCTGTTCCAATCTCCAAAGGGGACAAAAGACTGCAAGTGACCTCCACCATCTCCTGCTGAGCAATCTATGAAAAAGGTCAACCAGATACCAGATCTTGTGAAATATATCCTAAAAAGCTGAGCTGCAAATACTTACCCAGCAAGAATAGGACACAGATGGACTGTCAGTTGATTATAAAAGTCCCATTCAGTCAGAAATGGATTTTGTTAATCAAATGCATTTTTGAAATAGCTTCAGACCTGGCTGAAAATGTTCCTTCTTATTTTTTTATATGGCATTTATTAACACAGCTATTAGTTATGTTAATGCAACCTCAGTGGTATTTTCATTGACTCCTAACAGGCACTTCTTGTGTATACCACATAGCAAATGTGACCAGAAGGAATCTGACGCAACCAACCCTTCCTTTGCAATCAACATGGGATCCAAAACAAACCTCTGGTGCTCCCAGCATCACTGCCCAAGGAACCAGGCATCCTACAAATAAACACTGAATTGCAAATCTGTGGCAAGTTGAGAATAAATCTGCTTCACCTGAAGTGGAAGAGAAAGCAGAGTTCAAGGCTGCCACTGAATTGGTGGCCAAATGCCAATACCATTCACTTCAGGGCAGTATAAAATGATTCATCTGACAGACTGACCCACTAGGGTAGGAAAATAAGGCCATATAACTCTCCTCCAAGTCCCACAGCAGCAGTCCTATGCCCTGCTGAATGCCATCCATCTCCCTCCACGAGCCGTTTGCTCGTGCAGAACCAGTGCAGGACCTCAGCCACGCTTCCAAACTGCTGTTACTATTCAATGTTGTTGGTAGGTTGTATTTCCACACCTTTTTTCTGCGTACCTCCTAAGCTTATTCATTTGCCGTCTGTGAGCTTCTTTGCTCACCTTCCCCATTTACATACTTTGCTTCACTCAAATGCTCTTCAGTCTGCTTTGGGTTTGGTTGGGGTTTTTTTTTGCTTTCTCCTCTTCCTGTGCGTGTGCAGTAGCACACCTTGCCTAGCCCCACAGCAACAGCATGCCCATTAGCTGCAGCTCACAAACAGCAAATGAATTAGGTCATAAAACGTGCATGGGGAGGAAATTCATTACAAGATCGCATGCCAAAACATTTCCGATCCAGATTCTTTCCAGTTATTTTTTTTTAAAGCCACACATGCGAGCACTGGAGTGCCATCTTTGCATGTAATTGCTTTTTTTTCCCCTCCGTTGTCCTTGTGGTAGAACATCTGTTGTCTTATCACTAACTGTCCTCCCATGGCTTTGGCGTCTCTCAAGAGGATCCTGCATCGTGCTGATGTAGCAGTCTCTGGCATCCTCCGTGATCTCTCAGTGTTCCCCAGGTTTGCCACTCATCCCTGGGTTACCTCTTTCTATCCCATCGTGACATCTTCGTTTGACTCATCATCGGTGCAATAACAGTGATACTTTAGAGATGATGCATGGTCTTCTGGTAAAAACACTGACATTGCAACTGGCATGCCTACCTACATTTGTGCACTGGCTCTGGCACCCACAGCTCTGAAGTACCCAGGCAAATCATTTAATCTTTGCCTTCCCATAAATCTGTGATGAACACACGTGCGTGTTCCTGGGTCACAGGAGGGGAAGGTGAGCTTGGGTTTTGTAGACACTCATTGGCAGCCCCTCTGCTAGTCAGCCCTTTCTCTCTGGACCACAAATATAAAATATTTGCATTATTTTCCTTTGTTCAACTTCTTTTTTTAACATAAGGAAGGATGGACTCTTCATGCATTGGTACAGCACCTCGCCCAGGGGTGCCAAGTAGGGCTACTGAGGGAACTTCAACATGTTTTCTTGCATTTCACATTCTGTGTAGACACCTTATATGTGTGTGAGGCACAACTCTGGGAGATCAGGATATTTGAGGTGCTGGGAAGTGATTTGCCCCGTATCAGCCATGAGGTGTCTGTGGCCATCAGAAATAGGACCAGGAAATATTTTTTTACTGAGAGGGTGGCTAAACACAGGAACAAGCTTCCTAGAGAGGTGGTTGATGCTCCAAGCCTGTCAGTATTTAAGATGCATTTGGATGATGCCCTCAATAAAATGCTGTAACATTTGGTCAGCCTTGAAGTGGTCAGGCAGTTGGACCAGATGGTTGTTGTAGGTCCCTTCCAACTGAAATAGTCTAGTCTATCCTGTTCTGTTCCATTATGTTCCCCATTTCTCATTTCCTCACCCCCAAACCATCCTTCCTGCTTGGGCAGCGGTGCCAGCTGAGCCCCAGTGTTGTGTTAGCCCAGCACCAGCACGTTGGCTTGGTCCCTCATGGACATTTTTGACTGATTTTTCATTTTCCCTCTGAGCTGCTTTCTTTGAGGTCTGCTGTTGCCTTAATCAAGTAGATAATTCCTCCAGCGCCTTTCCCACAAAATGCCTTAAAGAGGTTTATATCCTGAGAGTTTATATCAGGATATAAACCAGAGGATGCATTAAGGTAACGGGGCCCAGCCCCGCTGTCTGGAGGAGCTGGTGCCCACAGGCAAGTGACAGCAGCACCCTGCAGTGCCCTGATGCTCCCGCAGCTGCAGTTCTGTGGTGGCACAATGTCCCTGCAAGGCAGCCACGGGGACAGCTGGGTGCAAATCTTTCCCAAGCCTCCTGGGAGCTGCACTTGAAGAAGGACCTTGCCTGCCTTCCCTCCCGCTCCCATCCCAGGCCCTTGTGCCACCGCTGACGCCCCGTCACATCCCACTGATGCTGAGCACACCCCTTCCTCCACGGCTCCCGGGGCCTGCCAGGCTGGTGGTACCATTTTACCTCTGAAACACCCTCCACATTTTGACACTGTCACTCTACACTACAACTCCTTCTGCTTCAGCAGCTGCCTTTAAAGCTGAATGTTTTGCTGTTTATTTTTTGTGGGCACTGGGTCAGATTTATCCCTAACAGAAGTCAACTGTTCCCGATCTGTCCTTAGGGCTCCTCTGTACCATGCCTGTCTTCAGGGCTTTACCTTGCTGTTTTCCAAAAGTGCAGACGTTACTTTGTTGGGTCAGACTGGGATCTGTCTAGCCCAGCATCCTGTCTGGCACTGAAGGCTTTGGAGTCTCAAGAAACCCCAAATCTACATTTATAGGCGAGCAACCCTCGTCTTCCCAAGTCTCACTGGTGACGGAACGCATTTGGTGGCTGTGTCCCTCTGCATTGCTATTTTTGTTCTGCAGTTCGCACTGGAACTAGTTCAATTTTAAATTCTAATCCTTGGCTACTAAGGATGCAGTAGTTCTCTTTGAAAAGA